>NC_141702.1:37822541-37937541 GCF_971803275.1 Cyanistes caeruleus
TCCCATTTTTATAGCTTTTTGAGCCTTTAATGGAAGCTACTTATGCTCAGATTATGTACTGAGGTCTTTTAATATATTGTAAATTCTCCCAGGAGACCTTTTTCTTGCTGCCCTCAGGGGAATACAGATGTCAACCTGTGTCTTACTGCAGTCTCCCTGCCAGTTGCTCGATAGATCAATTGTATGCCTAGCAGGAGAACTGCTTTCAGTAATATGATCATTTTGAATCCAGATAAAGTTTATTGTACTCTCAACATTTGCACTGCGATGCCTGGGTGCCCTGACTACTCTGTGCTGGAACAAAATCAAGATGTGCAGTCAACAGTATCCACATTTAGTGCTGCAAGCTCCTTCAGTTTCCAGAAGCACTGATTTTGGAATGACTGCTAATCTTGTGCTGTTTCAGCTTCTTTTCTGCTCCTCTGTAATGCAGGCAAGATTGCTGCTTACAGCTGCAAACTTTCAGATAGCCTGATCAGTAATGGGAATCAGATTTGAGGTTTTTTGGGTTTTTTTTGGTTGTTTTGTTTTGTTTTGTTTTTTTGTTAAATTCCTAGATGAGACCAAGCAGAATTCTCTTTCTCACCATATTATTTACTGGGAACTTGTATTCATCTGTGAGGAAATCATCTTCCTGGCTGACCCATATTCAAGTTGTAGTTTCCCCTGTCAGATGGGCTGTTCTGCACACTGAGCAGCAGTTCCAGCACAGGTTCCAGCATGCTCAGGTCTGAAAGGTAAATTCACTAGATGCAGAAAGAGGAAGAAAAGAGAAAAGGCTTGCAAAGGCAGTACACTGATATAAAATTTTGATGGCTCATGACAGCAAAATAGTGGATAGCAAAGTAAAAGTGTTGAATTCTCTTTAAAACATGGGAAAAAAAGTCAAGTTAATCAGCTACATAATTGCACCATCCACTTAATCTTGTGGCAGATGACAAGTACAGCTCATGGGTCTTGAAAATACTGTTTCAGCCTCTCTGCAGAGACAGGCCAAGAAGACTACCTTAAATTCACACATATGAAGTTACCTGTGCTGCCAGGAAACAAAGTAACTAATTCTTACTGTGAAGCAGTGGAATGATGGAGAAAATGCTGAGATTGCACAAGAAAGACTGTATTCTCAGGCAGTTCTTTTGACTACCAAATTAGAGAGCCTAGGAAGAAACCACTGCTACTTCTTCAATTTTCTTCTTTAATTTTTTATTTTTTTCTCTTCTTTGTTTGTTTGTTTGTTTATTGTTTCTTGGAGAGTGTTCATTTATTTGTGTTTTTTGTTTGGGAGTTTTTGGCTTTTGTTTGTTTTTTTGTTGGTATTTCTGTTTTTTTGGGAGATGTTGTGGCTGATTGGTTGAAGATGACTTCTTTGGTTTCATTTTATTTTCTTTTGCTTCTTTGTTTTTAATTTGTTTTCTTGTGGAAGTGGGAGCATTAGTTCTCAGTTGAAGGCTAGGAAGAACTAAAAGAAAAAAGTTATCCCAATAAATAAAGAATAAAGCACAAAACTAAGTTCAGAACTTGCCTCTACTGCATCCAGAAATTGATGCTTCTTGGTAAGAGACACCATCCTTGCAAAACCCTGTTTTTGCAGAACTGCAAAAAAATGTGTGTATTCTTATTTCTCACTTAATCAATCCCTTTCACCTTCTGTTACTTTTCTCTTGCATATTTTGTTTCTAACTGGTGTGGGGGAAGGTTTGTCATCCTACGCACCATTCTTCATCTTTCTCTTTCTTAATGTGGAAAAGGGAGAACAGCAACCTTTTGAACCAGTATGAGATATCGCTTTATTTTCTTATCTCTTCATTTTTGCCAAACACTTTCATTAGGAACAGATTTGTTTCAGAGTCCATATGGTCATATAACATCACTGTGAGCACTCAGAGGCTACTGAATTAAATCTTGGCTCCAGTGTACATGGAACCACTGATTTTGTGGGAGCCAAGATTTCACCCATTCCCCTAAGGAATGGTTTATATTTAGAAGTTCCCAGAGGAGTTGGTGACTTGTGTTCTCAAAAGTGTAGCTGGATTGTGCTGAGCTATTTTTCAATTCTGTTCTCCCCATACTCAGTGATTTAATTATTGCTTCTTCAACAGAACTTCAAATAACAACCTGTAGGAGCTGGAATAAAATATAAACAAAATAGCTTCACGTTGCTGAAACTGCTCCTCTATTCAAACCAAACACATGCTCTCTACCTTGATTTTATACCTTCAAATGTATGAGTAAATGTACAACTGTATGAATATGACATTGAATATGAAAAATTTCTCCATTTCAAAAAAATAGTACTTTGGAGGTAAGCACCTGTCCATTATTGACACAGAGTGCTGTCAGGGAGAATAAACTGAGAAATGTAATGATGAGGCTTCTTGTGAAGTTTCAAAACTTCACTAGGTCTGATAGGCAGCAATTTTATTCTTAAGTATAAGATTTTTTTTTCACATAGATTGCCACTTTAACATCTATAATATGTAGCTATGCAGTTTGGAGTAAATATATAAACATTTAATCAGCTCTATATTCTGTTGCTTTTTTAATATGTCTGCACATCTTAAGAGTTCCTGCTATGAAGGGCTGGGCTGGAAATCATAGACTCTGAAAAGGCAGTAAGGAGTTCCACAGCATCAAAGATTCTGAAAACTGTCTTTAACAGCATTATAAATCTGACATGAACAATTTATCCATTTTGCAATTACTTCAGAGGAAAACTTTGATAAAATGCATTCTTTGGGATGTTATCTAGCCAGAGAATAATTCTCCAGGTCTCTGCAAAATGTTACCAACCATACTTGCCTTAGATTACAAAGCAAACACTGAAATCATCTTAAACCAATCAATTGAGAGGGAATAGTGTGATGCCAAATTATTTATTATCCTTACAAATAACAGAAACATGAGGGAAATAATTTTTTGTTGTTGATAGGTACAATTTCCTTCCTGCTTACATTTCTAGGAGCAACCAGTACATCTGGGATATTCTCTTTCTGTCCTTTCCTTTCTTTAATTTCTTTTCCTTTTCAAAGCAGAATAAAGGCCAGCTCCAGACTTCATTTCAGAGAACTCAGGTCACCATTTAATAAATCTTTTTCTAAGAGGCTTAAAGATGCATTTCCCAGACAGAGCTTGAGTATTAGAAGACGGAACATGGCTTGATGCTGTCTACCCATATTCCAGAGAGAGAGACTCTAAAGCATTTCTGGGAATGCTTCTTTGAAAATCCAGCCTGCTTCATTTTGAGAGACTGTTTTGATCTGCATGGCAAAGTGCAGTGCTTTAAAAGGTGGTATGATCACGCATCTTTTCTGTAAGGAACCTCCATACGAAGCTTAGGTTCTTAAAGGAATTTGATATGTTTGCTTTCTAAGAACTTGTTGAGGAACAAGCAGAAAGAATGGACAGATAAATCTTTATATTTGTAAATGATAAGCTTGGATACCTACTGTCTCCACTTTTAAGACAAACAAAATCCTTACACTTCAGGAAAATACTGAGGTGTATTCTTTTATGATTTTTCTGACTATTAGTTTAATTGATTGACAAAGACTGGTTCTTCAGTAAGATTTGGATCACACCAAACCCACAAACAGTAAAAATAATATTTTAGATTGGGCTTTTTTTTGTGTTTTTAAAAATAATATAAAATTTATACAAGCAAAAGCAGTCATACAAATAGCACATCTATGCATGTGTAGTCTTCCATTATGCTGCACAAGTATTCCTTAAGGAAGAAATTATGCAAAGTCTAAAGAAATCTGTGGGATTCCTTCATAATTTGGTGGCCTTTAGAAAGACATAGAAGCTTGACCCTTTACCATAGGCAGTTCCAAATGCCCAACTTTTCTTTCCCCATCCAAACAAGAAATATAGAGACCCCCAAGTACTTATCAAGTCTAAGTCATCATTAACAAGTCTGCAATATGCAGTATGGCAAGTCTCTCTCCCTACTCCTTGCTACACCTTCTCAACCTGTGTGTATTTTGCATCTGTGTGCAACAAAAACTTCCTTCTCTATCTATGATTCTAAACTATTAGAAGCAAGTTCAGTTTCTTGAAGGAAGCATTTTACAGGAAGAAGGTAAATGGCAAATTGCAATGTTTGTGATGAGATGACATCTACCTACTAGAATAGGGCCACGTTGATTTATAGATGTGTGAGAACGATTATGTTACAAGAAGTTTTGGGTCTCAGTTCCTGTCTTTTTGACATAATTGGAAAAAAATTCTGTCTGATTACACTGGAAGAAGGATCAGACCCTTAAATATGTTGCTATAACTCTTAAGACTTGTAAAGCCTGTGTTAGGATCTCAGTTCTTGTGTCTACCTCAGGAATAATCAGTGTATATTTTCACAGTGGTTGAATGTATATTTCACTGATTTAAAATATGTTTTGCAAAGCTGTCCTTGTCACTTCTAGACTGATACATTTGTATGCACTTTCCCCTTCCAAATTCTGTTTAGATAGCTGTGAAGAAAAAAAATCTGTCTGTACTACTACAGCAAATTGTGTATCTGGACATAATTCTACTACTGTCGCAACCTCAAGACTGTTTACTGAGAGGGTTATGAAATAAAAACTTTTATTTAATGATTCAAACCTTGACATCAATTTAGGAAATGATTGAAAATACCTAGGACAGAAGAGGCAGAATCTCAAGAAGAAAGAAAGAAATCAAGGAACTACCCCACACTTAAAAATTGTCTGCAATCTTCTTGCATATTCCTTTTTTTTCTACATACAGAGGAATCAATATTATTCTTTTTTTCCTTTCAAACAGTATTTTCAACCTCCTTAAGAAGTCCTACTGATCTTTATACCTCTTTGATAATGCAAAGCAAATAAATTTTTAAAAAGGAATTAATTCAGTATCAATAAAAAATTCTTAGTTCAAATCTGTTGTCTTTGTTCAGTGTATTAGACAGCATTGATCATATATGACAGATGATATAAGAAGAAACAAAAACAATTAATCAAATATTGTATATTTTCTTGGTAATACACTGTAACAGAATTAACCTATTAGCTATTTAATTTCTTAAAAATAAATGTTAGGCTTTCTAAAGTTTGATGGTGAACATGAGGTCCTTTTCCATAGATAACCCCTGGAAACAGAAAATATGCACTTCACTTGAGATCTTGATATAGACACTATCAACACTTCCAGCAACCCCACCAGCCTAACACCCAGTATGTGCTAGACTTTACTTCTCTTGCTATAATTCTTTTTATATGTCTGTAAAATGCAACACAAGGAGACCATGTGACATATTTTTCTTTTTTCATGTCTATTAATTTGAAAAATATAGATCTAATGAGTAAGAAGTTGTGGAAAGGTCATATTACATTACCAAACAGATAAGTGTCTGTTGGGTAGCACGATTGTTCCAAGGAAAATGAAAATCATCCAGAGAAAAATCTAATAACATGTTTTAACAAGACCCCTCCTTTTTTTCTTAATTCCACAGATCGAGCACCTTCTACAGCAGAAATATATACAGCAAGTTTCTAGCTATCTCCCTGTCTCCTGCCATTCACACCCTGTGCCTTTTCCATCTCTGATATGCACTGTCTCACCTTTTTTCCATTATTGCCCTGTTCTCCTTTGTTGTTTTGATAACAGTGGAAAAGTTCCCTTTCAAGTTGTGAGATATAATCAGCAATTATAAAAATATCCCTCTCTCTGCCATTAAATTAAAAGGCAGAGGAACATGGTCTCAGCACCTTAGTCCACAGTTCAGAGTTTCGAGCTGCAGTCACTACTGTGAGTTTGAGCTTGTGCAAAATACTTCATTATTTTGATCCTCTCCAAAACAGTGATTGAAAGTTTTCAAAAGCTTTATAGAGATTTTGGTGGAGGGAACAAGACACTTTAGAATGAGGACATATCTTACCTACCTTGGAAACTTCCTCATTAGCCAGGATTCCTAAGGGGATAAAATCTGGCACCTCACTTTCTGCTCCTACCTCCTCTAGAGTCCAACAAATCAAACTGGACACTTAAATCCAATAGACTGGGTTTTCTTTCCTCTCTACGTTGCTCTCTCATTCTTTTTTTTTTTTTTTTTCCCAGCTTTTGTGTTCCCTTTTCCTATTTTTTAATAAACAAAAGTGAAGGCTACCCAATGAATCTTGAACATAATAACACAGTTCTTCTCTTTAATCTTTCTTTGGACACATATATGGTTAAGTCAGAGGTGAATTTTGCCAGTACTAATGAAAGCAAGCTGAAGCTCATATCTCTTTTGTGAGCTAATTTTCAGCATGTCCAAAGTGGTTGTGCAGGTATTTGTTCAGCTGTCAATACAGTTTCTTTTCTAGCTAAACTGTGGTTTATCAGGACTAAACAACTATTTTAAAAATAGTATTTTAAAAGAAAAAAAAAAATAAAGCAGGGGAAAAAAAATATTCTTGCACCATTTTAACTTCTGATAGTTTGTGTGAGATTAAGGGATAATAAGTTTAAAAACACCTCTCCAAAAAGCAATATTTGGGAGATATTGTGCTATTAAAGAACAATATTTGGAAAAAAAACTTGCTGCCAGGGACTTTTTCTGCTTCTGAGAAATGTGAAATACATTATTGAAACTGTTAAAGAAATGTAATGTCCCAAAACATCCTTTGTAGCTCTTCCAAGTTCTTCATATTACCTCTAGTGGTCTAGGAGACAATCAAAATTTTGAAACATGAGTTTAATTCTATTTTCCCTCTTACTATATTGACAGAAGAACAATAAAACCTCCACCTGGAATTTGAAGTAAACTCCTCTGGTAGAATGAAAACATTGCAGCTCAAAGGTGCCCCCACAGAGAAATAAAATACAACTGGGGAAATGTTAAAGCAGCACACTTGTGCTTCTTCACATGTGCAAGAATATCCTGACTTCATGGAAAAAGTCATTTTTGGACTGATAAATGCAAACCTCCACTATGTTCACTGTCATCTAAAATAGCCCACCATGAAATACAGCTGGCTATTAAAGAAGGTCAAAGGAAACTGCTTCTTCTGGTTTTGTTGCACTTAGTTTTGGTTTTTTTTGTGGGAGGATGTTTTTGTAATTTGTTTGTTTTGTTTGGGGTTTTTTTTTTGAACATAGGCTGTACTTTAAGGTCCATGACCTTACCAAGTTTCTCTCCAACTTGGATTTTTAGAGAAGACCTAGTACTCAATGAAAGATGGAAAATCTTCAGGAAGAAGTAAATATTAACTTGAAGAAGTAAATATTAACTTGAATACAGGACTTCATGGATGAAGTTCAAAATATCAGGATTCACAAAATTATTCTTACACTATTTTTCTGCCTCACTCATTGTAACAAAATACATATTTATATTTCATTGTTGTACTTCAGTGGCTATCAATTAGGTCTCTAACTGTACTTTTATTTTGGATAATTTCTATTTATAGTTTTTATATGTGTGATTTGGTTAATGTTATTTCATGTTTTAGTCTACAGTCCAAGCCTGATAGAACATTAACTGACTTGAACATTTCACTTTTTAATTTTTAAAAGAAAGGCTGACCATATATCTTTGGGTTTTCAGGTATGCTCAATGTTGAATTAGTTTTCAATCTCCTTGAGTCAGAGGTTTAAGACACATTTTTTTACAAGCTGGAAATAATTCAAGTCTCTTCTCCATTTAACACTTAGTTTGCTTCTCTGGTAGAATTGTTTTCTATTCCATTTTGCAAAACATATAATTGTCAGAAGTTTAGGAATTAATCTAAGAATTTCTAGTTCTTCAACTGTATCTGATTTGACCACTGCTCTTTCCCCTTCCTGATCCAAACCTAACATGAAATTACAAATACATCCTTTCCCATAAGGACTTGTGTTTATCTTCCCAAAGCTCATGGCAGCCTTGAGCCTTTGCTTTAAATTTCTGTTTTCAAGCACCCAAAGTCAATTCTCTGAAAGTTTAACCTTATCACTCAGATCTTTAGATAATAGGATTTTAAACTCAAACTTTCACAACATCCAAACCTGTTCATATTATTTACTTTCTGTATCATAGGCCACAAAGAAAGACATTCAGACACAGAATGTGGCATGACACATCATTTGGGGCTTCTAAAATTTGGTGAATTTATATTGAGTCTAAACTCTCAGCCGAAATCAAATCTTCAAAGTCAACAACATTTAGAGAACAGAAACATACCCATATTTCTACTGTTTTGAAAGTTTAGGTTATCTTCCTGTCCTCTGCCTTCCTCTCTGGAAATGCATGGGGGTCACTTGTGGATCCCGTGTAATATCTGCCAGATCTACACAAACAACTCAGGTGCTCTGCAATGTTTCACAGGCCAGTAAACATTATCTAGATCACAACTGAAAACATGCTAGTTAGCCTATCGAATCATCCTCTAGGATCTCTAAACTCCATTACATACAGGGTATTAAAAGTCATATATCTAATATCAAACCCTATCAAAAGTGTAAAAATGAAGCTCCTGATAGTGAATGTTTACAAGAAAGTGGCTGATGGTATCTTCACTAAATTTCAGCCCTTTACCTTGACTTTCAGCTAGTTCTGATGAAATGAGGGGTTCACGTGAGATACAGAGAGAGTGAACCTCATCCACTCTTTGTACAAAAATATATAAAATTTTGCAAACCATAATTTAAGCCTAGGAATTACAATTAACCAGTTAATTACAGTTAACCAATCATTCAAATAGCATGTCTTTAATTATTTATTTAGTTAATGTTGTTTATTATTCATTTTATATTTTAATGTTATTTAATATTCAATACTCTTTATTAATAGCTAGTACTGATGAATTCGTTCTAAGAGAAAAAAACCCTCAAATTACAACATAAATTCTGTCAGCCCATTTGTTATGTGAGATGGAAAGCAGACACACACACACACACACAATTATTATGCTTGGATACATAACAAAGGGCTGATGATATTAAATTTCGGACTTCATTGGGCAATAATTATGTTCTCTCGAGTAATTTGCATAATTTTTCCAATAACTTACATGACTGTTGACCTTACTAAGTTAAAAAAAGTCTTTTCCATACTTTCATTAAAAATATGCATTTTTGTTTTGCAGTTTCTTTTAGGTTTAGCAGAGTCTTATGGTTCTCCTTCAATAGCAAAGGTAATTTTATCTTGTGTACAAGATTTTGAAGCAATTTTAGCATTAAGTGCTACTGAAACATATGGCCCAATGTTTATCTTGTCTTATGCCACATCAATTTTATATTAAGCATGTTTTCCTGAAGCTGTTAATCTTATAAGACACTGCTTATTTTAAAATTTTTTTTTACTCCAACATTTTGGGAGTGGAAAACCAGTCTAACATGAACCTCCATAGTGACTGGGAACAATTGTTACTTTGCTGCTTGGCAAATATTTAGGCTGACACTTCAGGATCACCCCAGGACAAGAGGTTTTCCTTCTAAGTTGTCATTAATGGTAAGGAGCCTGTTGAAAACAAGGACTGTGTTCCCAGCCCAAGTTAAACATAAGTGAGTTGTATTGTAGAACTGGTGGGAATCTTACCTCCCCTGCATCACTTGCAGACTGTCTACTGCAATTCTTTTCCAGCAACTTGAATAATTTCCTATGATAACAAAACATAAATGATAAAGAACTCAGATATTTATTTCCCATGGCTGAATTGCATTTATGTTTTTGTTTAATTTTTTACTTGCAGCACAAAAGTTTATAAGACAAAATCAATCATTTTCTGGTCATTGGTAATTAATGGTGCAATGGCAAAAATTTTTATGCATGTACAGAAAAAATCATGGCAATAACATGAGAAGTTCTCATTTAAATCAGTACTAGGACTACCATACAGCTGGTTTTATTCTTGGTGTTGAGTATTTTAACTAATTCAATTCTGATTTAACTGATTCAATTCTTAATTAACTAATCCAATTTTGGATTAGTTAACTCTAAAAGGCAAGGTTATAAACTTGAATAAGCAATTAGTATGCCATTTATACTCTATTGTCATTAAAGCTGATACACAGTTCTAAAACTATAAACTCATCTTTTATTTTAAGTACATTTTAGTAAATAAGGAAATAAGAATTATTTTTTTCAAAGCCAAAACCATAACCCCACCATCTTTAGTGACAGATACATTCAGAGAGCATCTGTGCACTTTCCTAGTTGTGTGTAGTTTTTTAATATCTGTAAATTTAGTTCAGCTGTTCTTTAAACAACATGGGCATATTAATCAAAATATAAAACTAATCAGACTAATTTTTGGTTTGTGAGATTGTCTTTTAAAAAGTTGCAGTCATGTAAAGCCACATATTTTCATTCTGTTTTGTCTCAAATTGCAAATACCATTAGATTAACATTTGAAATAGTTCTTTTCATTTTCTCATATCTGAATACTGTATAAATCCCAGAGACAGCTTTGCCATTACAGCATGGCCGGTGTTTATTATTCTATACATATATGGATAGTAATAATTAATCATAATATTGAGCATCTTTGGAAGATTCCAAAGGAATCTTAAAAGCCCAATGAATAATGTCCTCATCTTATATATATGGGAATTGGAGGCACAGAGGGTAAAAGAATTTGTCCAGAATCTCACAGTAAATCAGTAACAACATGATAACAAGAAAAGACATTTCCTGAGTCATATCTCTGCTTTAACCAGAAAAATAATCCTAACCATGTGAACAAGGGTTCTGAAACACAAACATTTAAAATAAATATTTTCTGTTAGCGGACATAACCAGACAGAATTTGGTTAAATTTATGAAATTTTGGAAAAATTAGTCTTTTCAGTGGATAGATTCACTGTAAAAATTTGGAATAAAGTTAGGGAGATTTTTTTTTTTTAGAGATTTATTTCTCAGTAATGAATATTCTGGAGTTTGAAGCAAAAAAGGTCTATCTGTAGCCTTTAACTTGTAGCTATATTAGACTATACAACAAGTGAAATCAGGTACATGAATACATATATGACTAGGTAAATTTATTCAGAGGTATGATAAGACCTTGTGGAAGATTATATTTGAAATTAAAAGTGTACTCTTTTAAAAAATACTGTATCCACTCATTGCCTCAAGCCCCAAGCAGCAATGAATTTATTTCCCCCTTCACTGGAGACCCATTTATAAGAAATATGGTGGCACAAACATCTCTCAATTTTTCTTCAGAATTGGTCCTTTGGGATACAGAATTAAGTACGTGAAATTTTATTATTGATTTGTTTCTACAATTTCCCACGTAGCTTCCCCCTGGAGACAGATACTGATCCAAACTGAAAATGCCATTGTTCAATGATTAAATTTCCTTTTTAAAAAATATTTTCTCCCAGAAATATTTGTCCATTTTTCTTGGATGCAGAGTTTCTTGGAACAGGCTTTGTGGATGCAGGGGGATGGATTGTGATGCAGGGGGAATATTTCTACTGAGTCCAGTGGACTTTTTAAAGCACTAAGAGTAAGGTTTTTTGTTGCACACCACTTTTTGTACTGCTTTTACCCCCTCTCCTTGTTCCATTGTAGTGCTATGTGTTCTCTTCCATACAGAACCTTTTTATGATGTTTATTTCATAAGGGTAAGCCTAAGCTTTTTTCTTTTTATTTATCCATTTAAACTGGCTTCCCATCTTCCTTGACCTTCCAAGAGCTTATCAAGAAAAAGAAAATAAAATGTTTGAAAATAAAATAAATTGTTTGAAAATAAAATTTAAAAAGTGGAAATAAATCTCTTTGTTTTGTAATTTTTAATTAAGCAAGAAATGCTCTGTCATTTTTGGTTTTGAATGTTTCTCCGTATATCAGTGCTGTTGATTCACCCTGCACTTGGATTTTTGCAATTCAGGGAAACATACCATGTCATTCCAGAGAACCGACTGGTATAAGAGGGAACATTTTGTTCTTGTACATGTAAAGCAGCACTGAACTTATGACACCTTATCTGACTCAGTCCATGGCTACACTTGAACCATAATTAATAGTTAATGAAATCAGTGACATGAGGAAATGTAATTGCAGTATCTCCTAATTTATGTAGAAGACATAGCTTCAGTGCTAAATATTCAAAAGTTCCTAAATATAATAGAGCACTATGGGTAGAGCTGGATGTGTTGTTCCAGCTGGTGCTGATCTAGGTTAAGAGGTGACCACAGCCTACTGACAGCTCCTCATCACCATCCTACACACTTGCTGCCTGCTGCAGACTGACAATTGCAGCCTCTGAAAGTGCAACTGCAGAGGTAGCTGCTTCCAGTTTACCTTCAGCAGTGGCATTTGTTTGCTCATCGCAAATTTTTGTCACAACCAAAGGTGGAGACATATGAGCATATTAGGATGTCTTATTTGAATTAAAATCTGTGTTTTTTGCTAGTATAGTTGAATGTCTGCATAGTTAATTTAGTGCAGAATACTGTACAGGCTGTTTTTTCCAATCTAAGCCTTTGAAGTATGGACTGAATGGCTTTATATCAAAGATATACCTAGGGGACTCATGTCAATGCAGGAGTATCAGATGGGCTGTTGGATCAATAGGTCATACACTTGGGTAAAAATACCGATACAACATTACTTTAAAATAGAGGAATGGGCCTCTCTCAAAGCCAGTTGATCCCATTCCCAAAAAATAAGCCATTATTATTATTTGGAGGTTAGATGACATGCATTCCACCATTAAGGTGCTGAAGCTTAACAAGGTACCAGTCTTTCTGGGGAAGCTTTCAACAAGATGCAACTTGAATGATCTTCCTGAAAATAGAGGAAACTTTTAAAAGGACCCTTATACCACAAACCTAAAGTTGAAGTACATTCCAGACATTTAAACTGAGTGAGCTTGATCTCACTCATAAAATTTACTACTAGATGTTCATTTAAATAATATGTTGTATGATGTACCTGTTGATTAAAAACAGTATAGATAATGTATCCCTCAGAATGGTACACAAACATCCTGAATATTCACTATGCAGCAATGTAAAAAATACTAACATAATGTTAGTACTTCTGCCCCTTAGGCAGATCAGGGTGCAAAACCAGAAATCACCAAACTCTCAACTTTTTTAATGAGCACAAGAAGGACTCACACAATTTAAACTAGACTACGATGTTGTCATGTTTCTCATATTTTTTTTAATAGTGACGTGTAGAGGTGACTTCTAGAATGCATTTATCCCCCTCTCTTCAAGGAACAGACCTCTAAGTCTCTTTGCAAGGCAACATCTTCTCTTAGCAGTGGAAACTAGTGATTAGCTCCTTGATGGCTCAGACATTCCCGAAGAATGTAAATGTAGCATTTGCATAAAGTCACGTGGTTAAAAAAGAATACAAAATATGAAAAGGGAGGGAAAACTGCTAGGTCAATGAATGATTTTGAGAATCTAATTTAAAGAACTTAACAAAGTGAAGGGCATGGTGTGCTCTGGTTGCTCTTCATAAATGTGGAGGGGTAAACACAGCGGAGGGAAAACAAAACAAAAGTTCCTGATTGAGCCAATTCAAAAATGTGTTGAGTAGGGAGCTGCCTTCAATACAGATGTTAAGCAAGTCATAGGACACCAGCTTTCACGAGTCAGAAGTTAAAAGAGTTTTCTGAAGCTACACCTGGGCATTCATATTAAAATATATGTCTGCACACAACTAGGAGCAAGTAAACCCTACGCACCGCTGATGAGAGATAACCCAGCAGAGGTACTTTCCAAAGAAACTGGATAAATTTAACACACTTGAAATTGGCCTGAGCCTTTTTTGCCCCATTTTGACCCTAAGGGGATTTGTTTTCATCCTAAAGGAAGTTGAGTAGCTTGCCAACCTTGACCCTAGAATTCTCAGTTTGGGCCAAGAGCTGGAAGAAGCTGTTTAGGGAGGAAGTTAAAATTGTTCCTTCCCAGGAGGAGGAACAGTTGGAGAATCAGTCATGCCATTGCAGTGACATGGTTTTGCAGGCCCTGATTATTCAGATAATATAGTGTTAGATGATATGACAGCCTGATATAGACAGATGAAGTGAAAACCTTGTGCTCTTATCAAAATATTTGTGCAAGAGGTTTTATTTTTCAAATGAGAATGATACTAAAACATAAAAATATTGCCTTTATCCATTGCAAGATATTCTCTTGCCAAGACTAAAGGCCAAAATGGAAATTATGTGACAATGCAGCACTTTCTCATTGTGAAATGTGATGTCATTTCAGAATACCCTTATGACCTTTGAAACATTAGAAATTTTTGCAGTAATTTGATTGGTATACTTTCCTTTATATAGAGCACACTTTCATTTTACTCCATCACTCACATCTCCTAGAACTAGACCACACCTTTGCAAATAAAGTGCAGATATTTAAGGAAATGCATTCTTTATACATTTATTTACAGTATGCAAGCCACAGTTATCATTCTGCTTAGCTGACCTTAGTATCTGCAGGGTCATTCTAAAATGACCCCTTCTAACCTGTCCTCTAGAGGTTGATGGCACCTCTTATTACCTTCTCTTTTTTCATGCCTGTGGCACTTACTGGTTTTGCATATTATCTTTTCTCACCTGCTGTGAAAAGTCTAAGCAAAACTGTTTAAAAAAATAAGATCCTCATTTTTGGTGTTATGCATGATATCAAAGTCAAACCTCGGATAACCTCAGCCTAAGTACCAAGCCTTCCCTTTTCTGGGTAATTCATTAGTGGAATCAGAGGCCATGAGCTCTCCTTCTCCCCCAGGTGATTATCCACCTTTGTCCATACCGAGAAAGTCTTTCTGAAAGTAGATTTTTTCTATAGGTAGAGCCATTCAAACTTTACAGTGTCTTTAAGCACACTAAAAAAGAGGAGTTGATAATTTGTGACTAATCCAGAAGATGCTCCATTTATATTATGAAGCATGTCTCGGACAGACCTCTGACTGTTAAAATGTCTCAATTCCTGACAGTTTTTTGAACCTTTTCTCCAGTAACACGCTTGCAGTGTTTTATCAAGTTGCTCAGTTTATCCAGATAGAATGACAGTTCACTCTAAAAATCCATTGTAAATGCAAATAAAAGACCAACAGGAACTGGAGTTGCTATGATGGAGGGCAACCAGGATCTGTAAGGTTTTGTAAAGAATTATGACCTACAATTGTGATATGTGAAAAAGGGAGATTTCTTTGATTCTTAGCATTTAGTTTGTCTGTCAATGCCCCAGGAAAGCTGAACCCCTTGTGCGTGACTAGTCTGTGAACATCCTGCTAGCGAGACCCTTCCCTGAGCAGTCCTGCTGGATTGTGGTTTGACTGACTTATTCATGGACACACTGACAGCATAAGGGAGACCTCTCAGTGGGTCTTCCTCTGTATTTGAGTATGTTCCCTGCTGCCAGTGACTGCCAGCACCCATGAAGGACTCACACAGTTTCTGTAATTACACTCTTTATTAGTATAAAATTTTGACAGGTTCAAGTATCTGACTGAAGAAACACATTTAAAGAAAAATAAAGACAAGCTCTAATCCCCAGAAAGGTATTCAGCATGGATAGACTGTGGTTCCTACTCAAGAGCTGTCCCTATAGGACAGGTTCAACATGATCCCAGCAGTTACAGTGGAGTGTTCCCTAACTTTTCTCCCATTCTTGAATTTAATACAATTTCTTTATGTATATGTATATGACTCTCATCAACCATACGTTTGTTACTGACTGCTGCAGAATTTTCTTGTATCACTTTTAAAGATACAGTCCAAATAATTGAACTCATCCATGGTGGTATCTTGTAGTTGGATAATTTTGGGAGGGAGATATGGGTTAGCATTACAATTAGGCTGTGATGAACCAAGCTAATCTGAGAGTGATTTCACCTGAGCTGTTGGCTCAGCAGCAGGACATATTCCCCTCTCTCCCCTGGCTGACAGGTGCTGTGCAGTTTCTCAGCTCCCATCGAGTTCCCCTCCCTGCAGGGATTTCCACAGAGCCTGGCCTCCATTCCATCCCCTTGGCAGGTGCTGTGGCTGCAGACTGTGGGTGTGAGGAATCACCATGAAATAAGTGTCAAGGATGCCAACCACATTCCATCCAGTGAGTAGTGACTGTATTTTACCCTATAATTTCCATACCATAATAACCTCTGTTAGGATGGGAATAAAACTTCTCAGTTCCCTTTGATTTTATCCCCATGCATCTTTCCACCAATTGGAATAGAATGGATTAAAATTTTTTTTTTTTTGTATGACTCCTTTAATATCAGTGGAGTTACACCTGTAAAACAGTTTGCTTTTTTTTTTTTTTTCACAAGTGTTGTACATTTCCTCAGTTGCAGATGAATTAAAATCATTGAGTTTCCAACAGAATAACCAAAAATCAGATTTTCATTCAATGCCATCTTGTGCCATAGCCACTTAGGAATTTGTGATGCCTTTGTAAACCTCTGTCATGGGGTAGCTTTACCTTTAAGACAGCTTGGAGGGAGAGGAAGTTGAAGCTGCTGGTGGCTGATGGGAGTTTTTCCTCCTGACCAATTATCAGTCATTTCCAAGAATTGACAGCAGATCTGACTATTAAAAAGTGAATTCAACTTGTAAACACCCCCTTAAGAAGTACCTCTGTTACCTGTTACCTCTTCTTTGTTAAACTTCCTGAAAACCAACATTCACTGTTTTGACTTTTACATACCTTGTATAGTCGGAAGAAATTATTACCTATATGATGTTTTAGGGATCCTTTCACAGATTCTATCATTACTCATAGATTTTTTCCCTCATGGACAAAATATCTTAAAGATATCTGAAATCAGAAGTGAGTTGCAATTGGAGTATCCTCTAAGTTCATGTTTCATAAGCAATATCCTGGTAGAAAGATGTATTACATTATTTCCCCTGAACAAGTAATCTAAAACAAGTTCAGTTGCTTGCTGAGAAGGGTGGTAGCCATGCCACAGTTATTTAAAAACTTGTCTTCACTCTGCTGCCCAGTAAATCAAGCAGTGGTTGAATCTAAAAAGGAAAACAAACTCTTTATCCATGCACACTGAAAGTGCAGTGTAAGCACCAAGCTGGTAAATTCTAGTGTCATTAATCTTTTTCTACAGGGTTCCCTGTCACCGTCTCTGTTCTGGCAACACATACTCGAGTCTGCATTGAGAATGAAGAGCTACTTTGTACTGTTTTGAAATTTGTCTAGCTTCATGGTTGTAAAAATCATCTTTTCTTATGATGGGAAAATCAAAACAACTAGATGATAATAGATCATGCATTTAAGTAGAAAAAAGGTTTTTCATCCCTCCACCAACCAAAGTATTATAATTATTTTTTTGTCTACCTCAAAAAATATGCACTATGACTTTATACACACTTACATTACAGTTTAGAAGGTCTTCAAGTAAAACTTTATGAAAACAGAGGTACATCTGTTTCATTTCCATTTACTGTATGTGTACTCTGATGCACACCCCTTAGGTCCAAAACTCTTCTTCCCAGTTGCTGGTACCTAAAGGTAATACCAATTGAAGTGCTTAGTATCCAGCTTTTTTTTTAGATCAATGACATGTAAATAGTGTGATTATTCATTAATTACAAAATGTAGCCTTTTCCTCAGCCCTCCATCAGGATGTTCCATTCTCTCCAAGTGTACCCTATTTTGCTCTCCCCAGTGGAAAGGTAATACATATGTTAGAGAAAAAAACAGCACAAAATATGTCAAAATCCTAGAACTATACCACCTGGTGAATTATCTGTGCAGAATACTAGATTTCTTCTTTTGCAACGTGCTGTCAGAGTTACCATCATTCCAAATAAATTAATTCATGATGGATGAGTCATAGGATATAAATTATATTGTGCTTATCATTGGGTAGGTAACCTGGGAAGCACTGACTCTTGAAGAAGAGACCATTATTACTACTCTTGCATAATAAAAAAGTGTTCATTAAAAACTTGAAAGCTAAGTTGCCAAACTTAAGAAAAATGAAAAAATCAAATCCTGGTAAACTGAGCTCATTCAGCCATTTAAGAAGGTAGAGGGGTTTTCCTTTCTTAAGAGATATATTCCAGCTTCATTGTAAAAAAAAATTAAAAAAAGCTAATTGCAAACATAGAGTCAAGTCTGTCCATTACTGCAAAAACACTGTCCTGGAAACAGAGGTATGTATTGGCAATGGGTAAGTTCAGAAATTCTGAGGTTATGGGGAGGCATCCCATCTGACCTCAGGTTATCACAAGAGACACCACCAGGTACGAATGAACAAAATCAAGTTACTAAAAGACATTCTTTAGGTAAAACTTGAGAATATGAGAAGTCATATTCAATACTTCAAACTCCGGAAAGATAAACAAACAAATAAATAAAAGATTAACATTTGACAAGATTGGCATTTTGTGTGTGTGGAAATGCTTATCTGTGGTATAGATTAATCAAAGTCAAGACAGATACTGAATACATAATAATTTATTTATTTCAGTATGTCCCATTGAATGTAAGGATCCAGAAGTCCACAGAATATTAACAGGATCAACAGCACCATGGCCTCTCGTTTTTTGGCAGATGATTCTTCTCTAATTTGAATTTGCACCATGAAATATTTATTTATAAATGTATATGAATATCTTTATAAATATATAGGAATTATTACATTTGGGTTCTTCATGACTATGTGACAAATATTTTTAGCTTTTGAATCTTCAAAAAATATAATCAGCTTGTATACTGATGGAGGCTATGCTGTCTGTTATATCTTTAATTAAGATATCTTAAATTAGTAGAAAGAGAATATGGTTGGAATACTACATACAAACTTCAGTTTGCCTGAGTTACCAAACTGTCAAAATATTTCCCGTCAAAATAGACATAATACATTAGCTTTTTTAAACTTTTATTTTGTTTAAAAATAATGAAATATTATTGCAGTAACAATGGAAAGAAACAAAAAAAAAAATCAAGCTATCTCTCGTCATATAATTCAAATGAGGTACGTGTCAATTTCCTACAGTTTTATTTTCATTAAAAATCATTATTAACTATATGATGATGCATCACACATACATATCCTAGCAAAGTCTTTTCTGATGTATATGGAAATATGACACAACTTCATGAAAATGCAAGACAGGAACTAGGTCTTCATTAAAAATACCGAGTTTGTAGAGTTAAATGATAATGACAGGTCTCTTTGTAACCGTCATGAAAACTTAAAGAAATATAGTTAATGGGATAAAGCTAGACATAGTCTGAAGTTAAACTCACAACATATGGAATATCATACACAGCTCACAACACTGAATGAAAGAGGACAGAGAATTTTTCATATTTTCCAACTACTACCGCTGTATATAAAATTGAAGTTTAAGATTAAAATATATTCCTTTTTTTAAACTGAATTTAAAAATGTAATCCTCAGGACAGTAATCCTCATTGCCTTGACATGGTTAAAGAGGGACAATAAAATTAACTGAGTAGACTGCATGCCATAAAATATATTTTTAGGGATTAAGGGCAAATATTTATATCTATATTATATATGATTGGATGCAAAACAGTATTTCAAATTGTCATTCTTTAACAATAACATGTTGAAATAATTGCAGTTAGAGAAATGCTTCAATGAAGATGAGTTACAATGTTTCATCATGTTTTGTGACATCTTTTTGTTGAAGATAATTACAAAGAATGAAAAAAGTTTTTTCTTTATTATCACATTGATTTTTTTTCATCAAAAGAGGTCTTATAGCATGAAAGAATGTTAAATTAATGGCTTGGATTGTAGCCTGTACCACAGCATTAGTGGAGCTTGGTACCAAAGCCAAAGTACATGGTCTAAACCAGTTCAGCCAAAGAGCTAGGTGTGCTTTGACTGCATGCTTGACTTTTAGCCAGGTGTAAAATCTGCTCACATGTTTGCATATGTTTTGGTTTTACTCTAATGCATATGCAAACTGGTTTATTTTGTGTCTGTCTGTGTGTGAAGGAGGAGCTGGTTCACTGCTGAACTGCTCTACATTGCAGCCTGTCCTCAAAAACAAGACTCATTCAGGATATTTCTGTTCCCTTGCAACCTGAAAAAAGAGATGGCACATTTTTTGTCCTGACACCTTTATTCTTCATATGTACATCTGCGGACTATTTTTATTTTTCTCCATGCTCAGATTTTCCATAATGAGGCTGGGTCACTTCGTTTTGTGGGTAGTTCTAGTTCATGGTTTAAGCTCATGGCTGTACTGGTGATGGAGTTTTCTTCTAAACTTCCAAGAACTATGGACTAACATCTGAAAAGGAAAGGGTATTAACTGGCCTAGTGGGAACCCAGTCTGAACCTGCAGACTTGACCAGGAACTTTAATTTAGTCCCCTACAAAATGGATCCAGTTTATACCCTCCATAAAGTGAAGCAATGTATGGAAAGTGGAAATTTGTTTCAAAAGCACACTTCTGATGGGAAACATTGCATTAAATGTTGATATTTCAGCATGTTTGTATGTGAAATTGAACCAAAAAATTAGAAAACAGCAAATTATATAAGTTAAAATCAGCTAAAATGTTCCAATTTAAACATAATTTTTAACAACACTGACTGCAGTCTGGCAATCTAACATCTCATATATTACAAATGTGACTTCACACTACTCTGCCCTATGTACTCAATCTTTAAATATAAATAATATTTATTTTATATGTATAATAATATATATTTTATATTTGTTATATAATATATAATAAATATAATATATATATTATATATTATATAATAAAGGGTTAAATATAGAGTATATGGACTTTATTTTCTGAGTAGTCTTTGTAGTCTATATTTTTCATGATACAGGTACTAAATTGATTAACTCATTCAATATGTCAGCTTCTGCAGCTGATAAACAAGTTGGAAATTAATCAAATCTAACTGCGTGTCACACAGACAAATCCAACAAAAATTTAAAATTTTGGCTGATTCAATAGAAAATGTTACTTCTTGGCGTTGTTTACATTCTCCAAGTCTTTTTACTTGGAAAACATAAACTTTTGTAAAATGCATTTAAAATATGCATAAGATCATTTTTTGTTTGTATTTTTAATTAGGCTTGATTTGTTCTTCATTGATAACCAGCACGTTTTTGTCATTTTAACATGATAAAAAGTGAAAACTGGTTACGTCTTCTTTCTTGAATAGGCAGTAAGTTCAGTCAACAGGATCTGATTCTTTTTTAACAATAGCAAAAAAAGTCAAGTGAGTTTGCTGGAAAATGTTAAGAAAACTTAGGTATAGTGCTTTCAAAGGACATGCTATCTAGGGTTATCTTCAGTTTTCTTCAGAATACTAACTAAAGCCTAAGATTGTCAAATAAATATTTTTATTTACTAAAATAGTGCATCTGGGTTAGGGAAAGTATCCCCTTTAACTGGCTGCCTGTTTTACTTCTGGACCCTTCTTCCCTGTTACTCACTTTGACATACTCTCATGCCACTACTATTTGTCTATACCTGAGTCAAATAAGTTATATGTAGCTTGCTTTGATCTGTAAGTTCTGCAGGTGCTATTGATCCGATCCTTGTGTGCAAACTCAAATTTATAGTGAATCCCACTCACAGTGTGGACAAACCATCCCCAATCTACCAGGACAATGTGTGATTTGAAGATAAAATCCATATGCACATGGATGAGCAGAGGCAGAGCTGCCCAAAGCACAGCCCCAACAACTTGAAGAAGTGTTTCTTTGACCTGGCTCTTTCCAGGACATCCCAGGAGGGTGTCAGCCCCAGGGACTGAGCACAACATTTATCAGGACAAGACAGCTTTACAGAGAACCTTACAGATTCCATGTGCCTATGGGGAATGCATATTAAACCTAAATCTTGGCTGCGCCTGTAAATGTGGAACTGTGACAGGCTCACCTCTATTCCACATTTTTCAACTCTTAACCAACTATTATTAGTGTATTTAATACATAAAACACTTCGAGTTGTCAAAAAATATTATTCTGAAGAAGGCTCAAGGTAAATTTCTGTGATGAATTATTATAACATTGATTTAATAGGAAGTTTGCAATTTTACTTGTTAACCTAGGGACTGTGAAGTATTCTATCCAATACCAGCAAAAAAGTATATATTTTTTGTTTCCTTATAGAAAAGAACAAATTCCAGGCATCTTTAAGACTGGCCAAGTAGCATGAGCAGTTGATAATTATGATCAGCCTATACACCCCTTAAAGAAATGGAATGTCTAGAAGCAATGAATGTGTAAGGTTATTTTTATAGAGTGAATGATAGTATAGTTTGAGAAGACATTAAGTTTAAAATGGTGTTAGGGGTTCTGGAAGATGAAAAGCTCAAGGTAAATCCCTCAATGAAAGGAGGCCATGAAAATAGTAAATGCTGTTCCTAGACTGCATTACACAAAAAAGCTAACTCTAAATTCTCCAGAAAGCTGATGAGAAAATAGGGCTCACACATCTCAAACAAGTTATTTAACTACAAGTTTTTTAAAACAAGACTCCTTGAATCTTTGTTATTGGAATTAAATTATTTCTGAAACAGAGTACCAATGATTGAAACTTCCAAGGACATGGAACTGAAAAAGAGTTTATCTGTATTTCCACATTACAGCAATAAATGTTTAAATATTGATAAACTGTAGAACAGTGTGAACAGAGAAAACATAGAATATCTTTTACATGCTCAGACTGTGTACCTCATAACTTCTGATAAGTGGGAGCTGTGGTTTCATTTTTCCTCAGGCAGAAATGATGCTGTGGCTAGCTGATAACTTTTTTCCTAACACAGCTAAAAATAGGGTGTACCATTCTGTACTGCCAAACTAATGCCTAATAAGGATGGTTATAATTTTGCTTTAAATTTTTTGGCATATTCAAATAGGTAAATTGTTCTCAGCCAAATTATTATTTTTTCGTATTCAGAATATTTTTGATGACCTCTACTCAGAAGGCAGTGTCATCATTTAGTATGAGTGACACCATCACAAGAAAACTGTTCTTTTTCTCTAGAGATATTATATGGATGCATGTGAGGGTGATCATTGTCCTTGGAAGATATGTTTTGTTGTGCTTAGAGAAACTTAGAGATGCTCCATCTACTTACATCAGGAAAGAGTATGAGATGACTGACCCAGAAGATTGATCTTTACACAATACATTTCACAGAATCACAGAATCTGCTGAGTTGGAAGGAACCCACAAAAATCACTGAGTCCAACTCCTGGCCCTGCACAGCACCATCCCCAAGAGTCACACCATATGCCTGGGAGTGTTGTCCAAATGCTTCTTGAATTCTCTCAGGTTTGATGCTGTGACCACTTCTCTGGGGAGCCTGTGCCAGTGCCCAGCCACCCTCTGGGCAAAGAACCCTTTCCTTATATCCAACATCTCCTGACACAGCTCCAGGGCATTCCCTGGGGCTCTTTCACCAGAGAGAGGAGATCAGTGCCTGCCCCTCCTCTTCCATTCATGAGGAAATTGCAGACCACAATGAGGTCTCCGCTCAGTTTCCTCTTCTCCAGGCTGAACAGACCAAGTGCCCTCAGCAGCTCCTCATACAGCTTCCCCTCAACCATCATACAGCTTCCCTTCACCATCTTCACTTCCCTATTTTGGATGTGCTCTAATATTTAAGTATGCTCCTTAAACTGTGGTGCCCAAAACTGCGCACAGTATTCAAGGTGAGGCTGCATAGACTTCATAGGCTGAGGCTGCATAGTGAGGAGATAGAGAATTTTTTGATCTGGAAAACTTATTAGCAGAATTCAATACATGAAAAAGAAGTTAGAAAAATAAAAAATGGAAATTAGTGGAAATGTCAGAAAAATCACCGTATTTTTGCCCTTCAGTGTTGTAACAACCTTCAAAACACTTGACACGTACTCTATCCCCTGGAGACATTGATTCAAAGTTATTCCATTTCAGTGACAATTTACTGAATCTGGTATCAGTGACTCTTGGTGGAGCTTTATTTCCGGTATTTTGCAGGAAGTCATTTTTGATAAAGGAATCCGGTTTTTAAGCCTCCTGGCCTTAAAACTTGAAATCTAAACTCACTTCAAATTTTCAAAGCAGTAATTTTATTGCAGAGCAGAAGAATATGATTCATGTTTATTTGAAAGCTTTTCAGAGTTATAACATTTCTTTTTGTGTTATGATAAATTGGTGTAATGTATTCTCCTTGCCTTGTATGTAAATGATCATGACTGCTAGTGGTATTTTTGACCTACACCAGAAATGGCTATGTTACCTAGGATGTGAAAAATAATGAAAGACATATTTTTGGTCCAAGAAGACTGAATATCCATGAGGTGAACGAGTTGCAGTTCGCACAACTCACAGTCAATTTAATAAATTAAATTTAAGGAAATGCTTCCCTATCCACCTGGGCAAAACAAAATAGCATTTAAATGCTTTTAATCCTCAATCACACAGAGATCACTTTTTATTATATGTTTTCTGGTAGTCTAAATAGATAAAAATTAAAGGCTCTTTAAGTATCATTCATGGGGTTCATAAATATCCTTTGCAGAAATTGAAACTGGTTTGTCACCTGCTGAACACAGACAAATATATTATTTGTTGAGCAAAAAATAAGACTTTGTTTAAGGATTAAGATAAGACATATCCTCTCTATTTTGCTTGCTAGAGTAGGCCTGTGCAATGCATGCAGCATATTTTGTTAACAGAAACATTTTTAATCAACATGGTAGCTGCTTTTGAAAAATATTAAGCTTATGAATGAAAAAAGTATCAGTTTTATATTATTGGATCACAGCTGAAAAGGCTGAAGATCTGTATGTCTGGCCATAATCCTGAGATAGGAAAACACACTACCCTTTTGCTTTAGAGCACAGGATAATGCAGGATATTTGTTTATTTTTCAGCCAAAACTGCATGTTCTCAGGAAACCCTATATTTTTATTTCTTTTCCCATTAATATACGTATCCTCTAAGAACAGATTCAATTGCTGGTTTATTTCCATCAGCCATGAATATTTTTTGATAACTGTAAATGTTGACTCACAGCTGATGGAATCTCCAACTCAGCTAAATTGTATCCTATGCTATTTATTTATTAATCTCTCTCTTTTAATTATTAATGATCTTACAATTGCACTAAGCAAAACAATTTAAAATGTGATGGAAGATATACCATCAAAAATATGATAAACGGACCGATGAAAGAAAACAGCTCAGCAGGAGATTGTAATGACAGATGAACATTTTTTTTTGTGAATCAAGATCAAAACAAGTTGTAGATATGCCAATAACTACTACCAATATACTGGGGCAGAAGAAAAGGAGAAAATACTGCAGAACTCAGAAAACTCTTCTACTCTATGCGAACACATCTAATGGACTATTAGAATATTTTTTAAAATTACAACCTGATTTTGACCTTATGAGACCACATTCTCAATGCTTCAGATTCAATGCAGTTCATTAATTAACTTTAGTGAGTCTGTTGCATAGTAAATGAATACAGATTAGACATTTAAAAGGTTTTCTTTAATGATGCATTGTACGATGCAGAGTACATCTAGAGTTAGTGGAATGTCCTACACAATTGAATAACGATAGAATGAAGAAGTTTTGCATAGATAAATGACTCCTACAGTCTACAAAATTTATTATGAGTTTGTGAAAATTATAATATATAATATGATATAATATAATATAAAATTTGCAATTATAATTATAATATAATTATAATTATAAAATTATGACTAATTTTAGGTCTCCCATTTTTAATTGTAACTTTAAAAAATTCTCATTATCAATAGGATATTTGTGTCTATAAAAATGTATAGGGTATTTTCATAATTTCACTATAGTCAAATGATGTTAAATTAATATCTAATAATTCATAACATAACATTGCCCTATTTATATGAGAGAATAATCTCATTTGTGTTTGACAAGCTGAATTACAGGAAACAATTTAAATTAAGGCTTTTTCAAGACCTGCAAAGTCAAAGCCATCAAAGTATCCAACTATTCTCAGACAAATTTTACACATTACTTTTACACATTAGCTTTTTCAAGGTGCTTGCCCATGCAAAGAAATAAAAGGGGATAAATCTTTGGGCCTCTATGGACTGGCTCTGCCATGGCTAACATAACATGACCATGCCAGGGATGTCAGGAAGAGTGAAAGAAATCTCAAACTAATCACATAATGCTTTCCAGTGACAGCCTATTCAAGGTTCAATGCTTTATATGATAGACACGCTAATATTTGGATTAAAAAAATGTTAGCCTAGATCATAACCAACATTTTAATAGCAGGTATTTTAATCCTTGAAACCTATGTATATGTATACGCATGTAGATGTACAATATTTTCCTTATCCTATGTAACAGAAAATCATCACTATTTCAAGGTCTTTATAAAAATTATTTATGTATGTGCATTAAACCAAGAGTTCCTAAATAACAAAAACATTTTGATAGAAGATATAATATACACTCCTTTCTTTTCTTCCCATACAATCTCATCAGTCCTTTAAACCAAGCCTAAGATACTTCAAAAAAGTGAGTTGAATGCTGCACTCTCTTCCTTTTTCAGATCAAGAAACACTCCACTGGAAAAAGAAAATAAAAAATGTTTGCAGAGGAAAGAATAAGCTTTGAGTTTTTAATACATTTGAGGTGCTCTAAGTGTGGAGCTTTTTATTATAGATATGCTAGTTGTCTCTTTTTGGTATATTTAAAAGAAACTATCCAAATTTTAACAGAAGCATGCTTCATTAAATAAGCATAGCTGACATCCTTGAGTCCTTCTGTGGGAAAGCAACTACAAGACTTCCCACCATATGGAAGGTGGACAGGGTTTAAATGTAAGGTAATCATAGAGCTAGTGACCTGCAGAAGATTAGCCACATGGGAATCTTTGACTTCAACTCATCAGAAAGCCTAATTTCCACAGAGATTGGTGGCTGATTGACTTCTTAACTGAATCAAACTTCAGTGAGAACTCATATTTCCTGCATTCTCTTCTCACTGCAATTCTTTCACCTCCTCCAATACATTTTGCTAGTATTCCTAGAATTCTTATCTTCTATCTACATAAAAAATCTTTGTAGAAAGTAAAAAGACAACAGTAGTTTTTGCTGGTGTTATGTGTCTTTACTGGACACTGTACCTTCCTTGCTGATGAGCTGAATGCAATCACGGATTCTGAGACTCAGCAGCTCCAGGTTTGTTAAGCTGAATTTTTGTAGCCAATGCAGGCTTGTCATGACATCAGTCCTTTAGTCACTTGAACAAAAATAAATAGGAAAAACACTTAAAAAAATTAGGTTGCATGTCTGCATAATCTATATTTTTTTTAGGTGAAAAGACTAACATTTCAGACATTCAAAGGGTCTTGGTTACTTTCAAAGATAGTTAGCAGCTAACCAGCATAATTTGAGAATTGCAGTTTTACACAATATTATCTAAATTTTAAATCTCCACAAGATCCTTGTTTAGGATCTGTCACTCAGCTGCTTCTTGGGATGTGCTGTATGGCTTTTATGGCTTTTAGTTCATTAAATTTCTCACTGAGGTTAGTACTGCTTCATGTGTAGTTATATCAGTAACTGGAAAAACAATGACAACCTTCATTAGTATTTGACCTCTGTAAGGACAGACTTTACATTACTCAAAGGCCTGCTGCTTCTTTCTAGCACTGAAGTTTCCTTCCATTTCCTGAAGTTTCTATCTTATGGACAGAAAGTGGTATCAGTACTCTACATAGTTGGCTGAAAAACATAAAATGGATACTGGTAAAATTCTGGGCTATTGAAACTTCGTGGCAATGAGGTTTATCATAGGATCACAGAATTGTTTAGGTTAGGAATGACCTTTAGAATCATGCAGTCCAGCTGTCAACCTGGCAATGACATGTTGACCATTAAGCCATGCCCTCAAGTGCCATATCCATACATAAATAATATGAGGCAGGTAGACATCAAAGATCCTTATTTAACAGTGAGTTATTAATAACATTTTTCAACCAAATGTAGATGCCTACCACATGCATCCACAGGAAACGGCTATGCATCATACTGTTGTTCATATGATTATCCAAGTATGTTAGCTGTGCAAGGATAACCACTTTTCTGTTAAATTTAGTGCAAAAGAGTCTGGATTATTTCTTTCATCCACAGCAATATGAAAATCACAGAAAGAAGGTATTTCCTGCACTGAATGAAAAACACTTATTGCTACCTTTAGGAGACTACTCATGAGTATGTCTATACCTATATAGTTTCTTGGCAACATTTTAAAATAGCAAAAAAAAAACCCCAAAACCCTAAAGTTTATATGTTTCCTGACATTTACAAGTTCATTCTTTAATGTGAGCTTTTAAGGCCCTATTAAAAGAACCTAGTTAAGAGAAAAATTTAATAGAATGGAGAAAATTGGAAGAGGTAATCACAAGTGGATGGCTGAAACAGAAGCAGTCTGGTGAAGTTGATCACCCTTCCAGGATTTCATTATTAGCAGAATAATTCTCACAGTGGCTTTCGTGGCTATAAGGAATCTGAATTATATCCCTGCATATTTCTACCGCAAAATACAATTTTAAACAGGATACACATAAATAGAAATGCAGGCATTCAACAAATGCAATCTTTTCCAAACTACCTCCAGTGTTGTTCCTTATATTTTGGGGTAATATTTTTCTTGATTTTCCATTAACTAGATGGATGGTTATCTGGTAGAAAAAAGAGAGAGAGATTAACAGTAGATCAGGTCAGCTCTGTTTACCTGAGTAAAACTCCAAAATTAGAGATTATCCAACCTATTTGGACAACCTTTTACACTGCTGAATCTTCTTCCCCATAACCCCCAAGAATTCTCTAATGTTCATTTAGAGCATTCCCAGTTGTTGTGTCTGCTCTCCCTTGTTACTTTATTTAACACTTATGAAAAAAAAAAAAAAATCCTACATTGTCTGTTTTTTCATTGTTTTGTTTAATTTTATTTTTTATAAGACCAAACCTTGAGTCCTCAGTGTGTTTCAAAATGGTTTATTGTATTTTGATTGCATGGAAGCTCTTGCCTGTGCATAATAATATGGCTCTTGACCTTGAAACACATATAAAAAGATTTGTGCACAAGAACTAAATTTATGCAAATATACTAAATGAGATCTATTTCATAACCTTGGACCAAATTGAAAAGTCTGGCTACCTCTGTAATATTACACTTTCTTAGTGTTTAATCCTGGATGTCATCAAATACACAAATGTTGGGATTCTGTGAACTGTCTGGACTGCACATGAACAGAGCTTGAAAACTGTTTGAGGATGCTACTTAGCTAGACACCCCTTAAATCATCACCTATTGTTCTAGGAAGCAGGGGAAAAAAAGACAGACCTGTCCTAAAATTGATTGAAAGTCTGTTTAATATTGGTTTATTTAGGTCTTTTTAGCACTTGTTTTTTTACGTAGATACGGGCAAAGCAACATGCTTCTGAAAATTTTTACTTAAGGCAGCCAGAAAGAGAGGATAACTGTTCTGTGTGTGAATTAACACACAGAACATGTTAATGAGTACTATTAGCTATGGCTGTCAAGGTCCACTTGTGAAATCAAGCACATTAGTGCAAGAAGCTTGATTCTCAGGGGTAAGAAATTCTTTGTTCATTTCTCAGTTTTGTCATTGACTTTCAAGAAGTTACTGCATGACTCCATACTTCTCCACAGGTTATTGCTTCTGCTCTTTAATTCCAGGACTTTTGCAACTCTCATAGTACTGAGGGATAAAAATCTCCAAGACACCAATAGGAACATAATAGGTGTTATACATTAAATTTGCATGATGCCAACAGTCAGCTCCAAAAATCCTTTTATTTTCTTTAACAGTTTTATTTTTACCATTTCATAAATAAAGTATGATAACATTATTTGCAACGGCCATGAATGATTTTTCAACAGGAATTTTTAGTATGATAGCTTCTCAGTCCCTAAGCAGCACAGAAAGTGTGGCTTTAGAAAAGACAAAATGTGTGTGCCATGCAAGGACAACATCAGAAGAAACCTAAATCCTTCTCAAGAGAAGAGAGCAACAATAGAAAACTTGCAAGAATGTAAGAAAAAAAGATAAAATATTTCTTTCAAACACATTGGGGTTGAGTGAGTAAGAAAAACCTTATCTCACCACACTGACAAGGTTCTTACTAAAGAGTTTCAAGAAGACACAGCTTGAAAACTATCCTCAGTGGGTCTCCTTCCTCCTTAGTTTACTGATGTGTAGCACCAAAGGAAAACCAAACCAGGGTATTCATTATCAATTGCCTGAAATGTCCATGCAGGGGAAGATTGCTTAGTTGTTTTCCTACTTCTGTGACTTCTGTGATCAGCTCCAAAACTGTATGCTTAGTTCTAGAGATGTGTCTGGGGTACAATATTTTCCTGAGGAGCATTTCTAGGACACTTTTAGTTTCTGAAGATGAACTTGAGGAATGAACATTAGCCAAATAATTTATATTTTGAAGAACAAAACGTCTGATCCTGCAACTTTATTTTATACCAGATTTTGCAGCATCTGTTTTGAGTCCTGTTCATTTTGCTGATGGCTGAACATAATTCCTCCCTCCCCCAAGTCTATGGTAAATCGAAGTAATATTCTTTGGGGTTAGTAGGGCCAAAAAAGTCCATAATAAAACTGGCACAGTATTATTAGAAACTGGTAATTTCTGAACATCAGAAAGGACATTTTAAAAAAGTGCATATTCAGGAAATTAAACCAAGGAAATTTAAAAATAAATAACTGTGTGAATAAAATAATTAAAAATGTGAATATTAAGATATGAAGAAAATAATCACATAAATTAAAACATACTGGAGAAGCAAGATTAAAAGCATTCCAAACAATATTAATGGCATAAGATATGAAAAAAAAGAAATCTAATGAAATAGAATTAGCTGATAAAACTACAGAAACCCTAAAAAAAAAAAATGGAAAACTATAAAAAAAAATTGAAAGCTAATAAAAACATCCAAAAGCTTACTTTAAAGGCAAGAAATTTTGTATGCTTTGACATGACAATGTCATCATTATCAGGAATATTTATTCCATTTACTGAGCACAAACAGATGTAAAAACCAGACAATAGCTTAAACTAAACAGAAAAAGCTAGAATGATTTCATAACTAGTAATATTAAATGAGGTAGAATTATTGGAAGTGATACCTGAAGTGGATTTGTTTCCTCTTATATTTGCCCTGAACAGGACACTATCATACAACTGGTGAAGATCTATTCCAATGATAAGGACAGAGAGAAGACAAAACGCTGGCAGTCAAGTCTTGCATTCTTGAAAGGAAAACTGACAAACCAAATAAACACATGAGTTTACCTATAAAGCAGAGGATGAACATAAAAGTAAACATATCTTCTTCACTGTCAACATGGACATTGAAATCATATAAGAGCAATAGTCTTAGAGCTTCCAGATCCAACTGAGAAAGAAAATCCATAAATTCATTAAAAAACCTGTGTTAGTTCTCAGAAGTCTATAAATTCATTGTGAAGCTTACAAAATTAATACAGGAAAAAATAAAAAAGGTGAAAGACACACAAGGCTTGTGGTGTGTTTATTTTTCAGGAAGGGAAATATCCTCAGTACCACATCTACTCAACCCTTTTGGAAATTTAAAGCACCATTTGTGTAACTTCGGTGCAGCCAAACTTGATGTTGGCTTAAGAGGGATATTTTAGATTCTGCCAAGTGTTAAAGCATAGTAGTGTAATGAACCTAGTTTAAATATCCAAAAACAACTAAGACAGCATAACTGCAATATCTGCTTAAAATGTTGCAGTATACAGATACATTTTTGAGTCAGAACTTAGCAAAGGAGGTAAATTCAAGGGGCAAGTTGTGAGAGTTTGCATGACTTTTTCAGAATGCTCTGGTTAAAACTGTCTACTCTGAGGTTAGACATGGAGGAGGATTTAACCCTTCCAGGTATTTAGGTTTGAGTTTTCTTGGGGATCTGAGAGTATTTTAACTCTCTTATTAATTACAGAGCACAAATTACGTGGTGTGTACTGGTACTTCCAGTCATGTCATTCTAGTCTGTAGAAAATCCTTCTCCTGAGGCTGGAAATATTTCTTTTTAATCATTCTGCCTGGAACTTGAATGTTGAGTGTCATTCAAACAGGCATTAATACAGTTATTCAGAGATTTGTTATTTCATATCCATAGAAAAGGAAAACTACTTCTGCAACTGGCCAAGCACTGAGTCATGTCCTGGTAGCTCCATTTCTAGGTGTGTTCAACAAAACAGGCCAAGTACCTCATCTTGAATATTTGTTTACTAGAAGAAAATATAACATTACCAGTTCAAATGAAGACACTATTTTTAGAACATCAAGATAGCATCTTAGACAGATTAAATGTGTTAATTACGTTGTATAATACTTGTATCTGTAGAATTAGTGTTAACCTGATTTCTTGCTAATATATGATGTGGTCTTCAAAACACACCCTCTTTGAAAAAAAAGTATCCAATTTTGGATCAGTCATTTACAGCAGATTAACAAACAATGAAGTGTGACAGCAGCTGATAAGCAACACCCAAACCTCGTAATACAATTTATTTTTATATGGCAACGACCAAACAAATAGAAATACCAGGTGATTGAATGCACAGTTTACCCATATAGGGTCTTCAAGTGATTTGAGAATGCAGCTCCATCGGTAGCTAACGAGGTGTTCCTTTTAAGTGGAAGGATGTGTGCCACAGGTGTACAGGAAGGGTGGGTAGGAAGGTGTTAGGTGGACAGATGCGATTACATTCTACAAACTCAAACATCTCCAATGCGTAAATGTATCCACAAATAAATGTTTCAAAATTATATGAGTAGGTATATGTGTTATAATGCATACTTCTCTCATTACTGGAGGGAGTTAGTTCTTTTAATGGGATACAAAACTATGTTGAGTTTTATTTCTGTCTGAAGAGGGAAAACAAACACCATGCAAATCAGGAAAAACTTAAGGGAAAAAAGTTGCATGATCCTGACATTATACAACATATTACCTACTCACCCTTTTACTTAAAGTTGTTTTTTGAAGAGTACCAAGAATGTTTTGTGATAGATTTGCCTTCATAATTTAATTAACTCGTGACAGCAAGGCAGGCAATGTTTAAGAAACAAATTCTGCTTTCTAACCCCATCAATTCATGAAATCACCTCTTCTCCTAAGAGCGCATGCTAAGAAATCAACACAATTAATAAAAGAAGAAAAACTCATTTTATGTTGTGAAATGGTATGAAAGTGCAGGTAATAGGAGAAACTGCGCCATACTAGGGACCATCCACCTTCAGTAATACTAGTACTTGAGTAAGAAAAATCAATTAATTTGAGTGGTTTCAGATTTCAGGCGTTTCAAAGAGCCCTGTGTTTGCATTTCTAACAATTTAAAGACATTGCCAGTGGCACTCTGAAAGGTAGTGCTTAGTCTATAATCATGCTTTCAGGGAGGAAAACAAAAAAAAAACCACTGAGCAGATCAGCTGTAAATGAAAAGGAAAAACAAGAAAAGAAAATTCTATGAAACACCAGCAAGCAACTATCCCATTACAGATTATTACATGAAATTTCTGGGGAAATATCAACTGAATATTTTTACCATGTCTTTGTAGTTCCTTCTATAATCTTTTCCTTTTTCTGAAAAAGCTATTTCAACCACCTTACTGGAAGTAAATATTTGACTGCTCATGCCCTACAGGTTGGAAAACCTGGAGTGATAGAAACAGGGGATTGTTGTTCTTCTTATTTTTTGACTTGACTAAATGTCTTCCAGAAGAAAAGAAAAATGAGGAAAAACCTGGATTTCCTATTTCTTCTTCTTCTTCAATATTTGTTTATTAAATTTTAAGGCTCTCTAGATCCAAATTTTATGGGGTTTTTTTGGTCCCTCATGCAAAATATAATACTCTAATATTCTAATTCTAATAATTTATATCTATTGTAGACTTCATTATTAGCAAACGTGACTTAAGTATTGTCTTCATTACACTTTTAATCTTTTACAACATCATGATTTTTGATGAAAAAACATTGTCACAAGAAAATCCTGTGATTTGTGCTGAGGGTCTGGATTTTTCTTGATAAGAGGTGTTCATAGAGCTGGCAAATATCCACAATGATTATGATTTTAGTTCACAAGTCCAAAACTATGCTCAGGCCTAAAGTTTCATTCTGATTTAGCACTGGTTTCAGGTATGGTGACATCTTTCACAGTCTCCAAGTCACAGAGGAAGAGACACCTGGAGAGAAAGGAAGCAGAGATTTTAACCCTGTGTGTCCCAAATTCAATGACTATGTAGCCATTTCCATGTTGCCCCATGGAAATTTAAATATTTATATGACAGTAGAAGACCTCCAACGGGCATAATTAGAAAAGCAAATAAATAGTCTGGCAATTTCCTTCAGGGAAACTATACTCCCATAAAATTCTTCGTTTTTCAAAAATCCCCATCTGCTAATGAAAGTCTGTCGGTTTTGGAGATGCTTTCCCCCCCTCCCCTTTTTTTCTTTTTTTTTTGGCTAGGTCTAATATTGTTGTGTCATGCTATAGCTACTGCTGTTGAAATTGTTGTGTTGCAGAACCCATGAGCATAGACTATATTAGACACAGAAGTACCATCAAGGTTTGCATGAGAGTGGTCTGGCATGCTTGAGGCGATGAGGCATAAGTGGAAACAGAAACTTCAATTGCCTGTATCACATCCCTGGGGTGTTGTGAGGCAAAGCACAGCTAAGCCGTGCCTCCGACACCTCAAGATCTCAGGAGTATGTTATCCAATTATCTCATGGCAACCACCCCTCTAGGGCCCTCTCGCTGCTATTAGGAAGCACTTTGATGGTGTGTGGAAAAAGATATTTTTGGAAGTGGAAGAAGAAGTTGTTTAGAAGAAAGAATTGCTGTAATCTGTGCATTGTGTTGCTAAGTTGGAGAGACAAAATGTTGTTCTAAATTTGCCGGCTTCCGTAGATGTTAAGAGAATAGGCTTCAGCTCCAATCTCCCCCCTGTTTCAGCAAAATTCACACTAAATTTTCTTGTAGAAGAGTAAAAATGATTAGGTGTCATAAGAAACTGAACAAGCTGCTGTAGGGTGTTCATAAAGTAAGCTGTGTAAGTGATTTAGAGCTCAGCAACTTTTCCTACACTCTCACCCTGCCACAACTGTGATGCAACTTGCTCCTCTCTCCTCAGTAGAGTGGGTTCTGTGGTATGCAAGATTTACTGCTGTAAGATGACATTATATTTTACCACAGGAACAGTGCTTGTTACCCTCATCTTAACATCAACAGTTACGGTCTTGCTGTGGCAGGAGGACAAAATTATAAAAGCCCACACACATTCCTGGCAAAGCACACGTACAGAAACACTGATGCAGGGACAGAGCAGGTTGGGACTAAAAGACATTATTATTGGAGCTCAGCCTCCCCTTAAACGTGAGGAGAAGCAGATGGCAAGAGTTGCTCCCTGCTTTGGCAAGGCTTCTGAGCAATGCCACTGTAAAACACCCAGGGTACAGACTGCATCTAGGCACCCATAGTGACATGGGCTCATTATGAAGGCAATGTCCCAGCCACTTTACAGAGGTAGTTGTAGTCCCTAGGTGCTTAGTCTGTCAACCAGTAAAAACCTTTGTTTATTTCTCCACCACATGCAGCAGAATTACTTGATGAGAAAGCATGACCTCAATTCAAATGTTTCAGGGTGGCAGGGGGGTGGAGCTGACAGTAACTTTAAATCACCTTTAAGGATGATTCACCATACTTCATTAGCTATTATTCTCAGTTGAGTAGCTGGGATAACTATGAAAGTTTATTGGAATGTTGCAAATGTTCACATTGTCCACCCTTTTTTCCCTCACTTATATTAGTGGTAATGCAACCTATCTCTAGGAAGTCCAGATTGAAGTCCAGATTTAGCTCTTCTTTCTTACTCTGTGATTTTCCTTCTTGTTTGATATTTAGTAACAGTGGATCTTCTTAATGAAATTCAGATTATTGCTTTACAGATGAAATCACTAAGTACTCTGCTTATTCTCCATTCAAGAGCTGGATACCCTATAGTTGGCCTCTTGCTAAAGCAAGTACAAATCTCAGAACTTTAGGTAAGTTTTAGTCAGCAGATTCAAACAGACCTTTTCCTGATTTTCTTGAGTATTCCTCTCTATGTTTTTAAAGCCAGTTGATCCTATGGGATCCAGTGACTACCTGTAAATTATGTGCTGCTGAGGCAGCATAGTTACAGCCCAGGAGTTTCTGAATCTGAACAGAAATCTAAGCTTTCTTTCCCCACAGCTACCAAATATGCAGCTTCAAACTCCTTCTCCAGTCCAAATCCCTGTTAGAGCATGGGACAGCTTTGAGGAAGAATGCAGAAGGCCCCTTGTTATCATGGAGCTAACTATGATATATGCTACATAGAAACTCTTGACATTCCTTTTTGTCATTTCCATGCTCAATAATAATGCATGACAAGATTTAGCCTGGCACAAGTATATTATCTGTCAAAGGCGCTTCAAGATTTTATTTGACTGTTAGTCAGCTCACATTACTCCAGGCTGTTTGATACACAGAGCACAAAGCAGCTTAACACTGTTGCTATTAATGTTCAAACTGCACTGAAAACACTTCATTAAACAGCCTACTGCAGTGTAATTGTTTAATAATATTTTGATTAGGTTGTTTAGTAGGCAACCCTTGCTGTAAAACATTTTCTTTCTGTCAAGTGACTCCTTGGCAAAAGGTAAGGTGAAAATGCTCAGAATAGCCTTGTTTTCTTAGAGCTAAAGTCAGAAAAGTTCAACTTTTTTTTCTTATCTTTGGTTACCTTTTATGCTGTTTGGCTCCTTTTCCCCCACAGTATTTATGAAATCCATTAAGCTTTAGTTGCTGTTAGAAAAGTTCTATTCCAAGCCATTAAGAAAGAAGTGCAAACACAGAATTCTTCAAATACAGACAACAAATCATCCAACTGAACTATTCAGGAATCTTGATCCAAATTCATGGTTCTTCCAATAATAACGTGTGCAGCATTTGACAATCTCCTCAAGCTTGGCAGATTCTCTAAGGAGTCATGGCTTTCTTCATATTCTTAAAATAAGACAAAGTTCTGATTTTTCTTTCAGTACGTATTTGGATGGATATTGCCACAACATTGACAAAAGTACCTAACGAGGTTTGCCATTATTAACAATTTTCCACAAGTTACATGAAAGATTATTCAGGCCTTGAACAGAATAAAGTTTTAGATAATCAGAAAATGCTTTTACAAGAAAGAACTCAAAATCTTGATCTTCTTAGTATAGCAAAGGACGTAAATTGGTGTGTCTGCCTCAGGTAAACAAAAGATAAAAAATAGATAAGCCAGGGTGGCATAGGAATGAATGGATATGCACCAGACAACAATGGGCTGAGAATGAGAATTTTCTTAATATTTTCTATAGATTTGGGGTAGATATTAACTAAGTCCAGCACAGACAAATAAACAAACTAACCCTTCAATAGTTACAAATTTAGGGACACTTGTAACACATGGTAGCTGTGACAGCAAGAACATGAACTTAAAGACCTTATATATAAAGACCTTTTCTGTCCTGCATTTCAACAAAAGTGAGACCAAAACATGTTGAGAGAACATAGCCTCAGAACTGCCAAGACTTTGCACATAGAGTATTGAAAGATATTATCAGGAAACTGTAAGTTTCCTACATTTATAGAAATATTTTATAGATCACATATGGAAAAAATGGTGGATTAAAGGTAGGTAGCTCACATTGCTATTGTGATATGCCTCCTAAAATGGGTGTTAGAAACCTTTAATTTCTGACACTGACATTTGCCTCCTTTTAAGAAACACTAACTTAATAAACAATGATTTTAAAATGAACAAAAATGTACTCTGTGGTGTGGAAATAGATTAAAAAAACCCTCATTTTCATTAAATAAATACTTTCTAAACATTACTGCAGTAGTTTGCTTCCTGCAATATCTGGGGGACATATTGAAATTAGTGGACAGTGAAGTGCCAAGAGTCTTCCAGCTTCCTTCTCTCTGGCTCTATCAGGGTTAGTGTTAAAGGATCCTTTTGCACAGTGCATCCTTTTGCACTGCTCAAGGTGTAGTACATCAACGGTGACTACCATTTATATTTGAAAAATGAAACTCCTAAGGGAAGCCACACACTAAGTTCATGGAAAAAAATATTTACTAGATTTTAGTTCATGGAAAAGTTGACTGCAATATTTTACTTTCCATCTATGCAAAGTCACACCAAGACATAGTTTTAATTGTTTCTCCCTCAAGATACCTGTAAAGAAGATAAACTCCCATTCTGAGTTGTTCCCACTTATGATAGTTTTGGCCAGGAGATACAGAAAATATATTGCTTTCATGTTGCAACGTTTCCCATCAGGATCCACAATCAGAAGAGGACAGAAGGTCAAATATTCTACTTCTCTGTAAAAAAAAATGAGTGGTAGTTTATCCTGAAAAATCATAAGTAATATAAACTTTATGCTATACTGTATCAATAGAAATTCCAAATTATCTTTAGTGGTAGATCTTTGTGAGTTCTCTGGTGTAATAGAAACAGTTAATATAGTAACAACATCTAAATTTTATGGGGAGGACAATATCTTCATCTTTATCTGACAGAGGTACAGCTGGGGCAGAGGAAGTTGCACCCTAAGAGGCTGGAGTCTCTCAGGCATATATGGGACATTTAAGGCCATTTAAGGACATTCCACCAGGTGAAAACCTAATAATGGAACAACATTCCCCTTTGACCACTTTTCTGTGATACATCTGTTTTAATTATGGTATTGCTTTGCATTTTCATCTTCTGGCTTACCTGTTAGACCTTCTTCAGAAATTTACATAAAAATATAAGAAATAATTTCACTTAATGCTGCCTAATTTTTGCTATTTTTGTCATGTACTTCCTTCAAGTAATACAACACAAAATGTTTCAATTCAGTGCAACAGACAGTAATACATGCATCGGTTGTTCTAAAAATGCTTAAATTTCCTAGTGGGAAATTAAAACACTAGGAAGCATATTTTTCTGAAGTATATATTATATATATGTATATGTAAATATACACATATATTATTTCTTATAAAATATATATATGCAAGATATATATTATATATATTGCATATATATATATGCAATATAGATATGCAATGTATTTTTAATAATTTATACATTTGCATATAAAAATGTATACTATATATAAAAATAGAGGAAAATATTCAGCCAAATCTGTAACTGAAATATCTTTGTTTCTCCAAATTTATGAAAACTGGCATAACTTTAGTAATAGCAATGATACTTATTCAATTGATTTGGTTAAAGTGATTTGGCTTTATAAATGGGCATAATTTAAAAGTATTTGATAAAAGGAAAAAAAGGCCCTCCTTTTTGTATATAGAATCTAGAGTGGGAGTATGAGGAATTGTTTACTTGACTGTTTATGGAAAGTATAAATTAAGTATCCTGTGTAAGGAATAGGAAGGAAAATTGCACTCAGTTTAGAGTTCCCAGAAGCATTGTCAAACCTTCAGGTTCAGACTCACTCCAAAATACATGTGTGTTGGTCCAACAGGTTAAAAAAATTGAACAGTTGGGAAAAGCACAATTTATGGTTTTGTAATCTGGAAGAGGAGAGTCAGAAAGAATCAATGGCTTGCTGAAGGTTTGAAAAATGGTACTGGAAATGGCATTGAAAAGTGTATTGGAAGGCACCATTCATCGATAAGGCACAATTTGGCCTGATACTAGAAATACTTCTTACTATGAAGATATTTAATCCTTGAAAATGATTGCCAAGCAATGCCCCAGAATTTCTGTTCCTGGATGACTTTTTAAGGAACAAGGTGCTGAAACATTTGTTAGCAATTACTTTTGCAATGAGATGGAAAAATTGATCTCTTGTAGTTCCTTCCTGTTGAATATTGTATAAGTTTCTTCATCCTTATCTCCTTAGCTCTTTGCTTCTTCCCATGACTGATTTCTTCTCAGCTTACCTGGATTGCCCTTTAAAACCTGGACAGTTTCAAAAGATGAAAAATATATGTAACCATGTACAACAATGTATAGCACACTGGATAAAAATGTAAATGAATTTTGGTCAGAACTAATTTTTGCAGTATTAGTATCATATAGCTTCACATTCCTTCATTACTATCTTATTCTCTCTGTGTGTAGTTAGTCTAAAGCAATCTTCACAAGCAGAACAAAGTAATCTAATGTGCTTAACCTAGCCTGGTATCTGCACAACTTTTTCACTATGTAAACGTGAATTAATTATAAAAAAAGTAGCAATGAAATTACATAAATTTGTGTTGTCTATTATATAGATTCAAATGCTGATTTGGGGAAGGGGTAGTATTGCTTTTTCAAAAATCATTGTATATAGTCAATTCTTAAAAAATTTAAAAGCATTTCTTAAAAAACACTACAGGGTTTTGTGTGCATTTTTACATGTTAAATTACACATTCAGGACAATACTCATAAAATACCCAGAGATACAATTTCACTAATAGGTAGAATTATTCACTATTTAATAAAATAAAACTCCTTCCTTATTTTCTCATTTCTTTTGTAAGTGGGCACCCTTTTAGACACCCGATGTCTATTAGCAAAATTTTATAGGTGCTATATTTTTTCCACTGAGCTTGCTCATAATAACCTCAGACAGCTCCACTCAATTTTAGACCTTTTTCTGAGAAAAATTAAGAAGCAGATTATTGATTGGTTCTCCAATGAAAGTTTCTGGCAGATAGAGTGGAAATATACTTGCCTGTTAGTCACTTACTCAAAGAGTATATCCTGTTGGTTTGAATAACTCAGCTGAATAACAGGGCTGGACTTCTCTAGTCAGTTTAGAGAAAGCATTTGACTGTATATGTATTTTATATCACTGTTCTTTAGGGGATTCTGCATACTTGTTGGATTTTTGATTTGGGTTGAGTTGACTCTTTTTATATTTTTATTCTGAAAATTTAAGTAGTTTCAATTTGTCTGAAATACTGAAACTTTTACTGGAATAGCACTGACAACTTTCCTACCTGGAATGAAAATAGAGAACATAAAAATTCTAAGGAGCAATAGAATGTTTTTGTGCTCACTAGCATGCCAATAATATTAAAGTACCCTTCCAGCTAAGTCCATTTATCTAGTTACACTTCATGTCAATGTCCTTGGAGCAGCTAGGGTGGTGTCTGGACTGCATTTGCAGGAGCTGAGCTTCTCAGCAGTCTATACAAACCTTGATGTTGAATGTTTTTCAGATACTGAACTTTCATACAATATAAATTTTAGCAGTAATTTTTATTATGACAGTGCAGCTGAAATTTTGCTAGCAAACAGTATTGTATAGGCAATGTAGTTTGCATTTCTGTATAAAGTGGTTTTGACTGCAATGTCAGTTTATGAATAAAAATGTAAGTTTGTATGAATAGCTATCCATGTCTGAGACCAAATAAACGTTTCACTAAGCTGTGCATTATGAATGATCTTAAAAAGTAAGTGAGGAAAAATTGTTAGCAGGCACCAATGAGTTATTAGACAATGAAATCTAATCTTCCTCAGTCACATATTCTTAAACACTTATATAATGCCTATTTTCAATCAGTAACCTCAAAACTCACAACCCTTGTATCTCCAAAGTCTGAAAAACTTCCACTAACATTTACAGAGCTGTGATTTTAATATGCTGCCAACAACATTTTTTTTTCTTTTGAAAATAACAAAAATTAAAAAATAATCAAGAATAAAATTTTTCTTCTTGGACAAAGTAATCCTTAAACCAAATCCTTAAAACCAAAACCTTTGGAAATGCACAGGCAACAAAATTCTGTTACTACTAGGAATCTGTTCTACAAAACCTATTCAGTCCCTGTTGTGGTCTGGAAGCAGATCATCCTATGGGATTCCCTCAGAGGTGAAGGCCAAAATTTTAAGTCTTGTTTAAGTCTGGGGAAGGGGAAGCATCTTAAAGTTATGAGACATGAAAATGCAACTAAAACCTACAAAAAGGCAGTAAATAATGACAGGAAAAAATAAACAATGATGAATAAGTAACCTACTGAGTCATTTTCTCAAAATGTTATACAGAAAAAAATTACTTTCCAGTACTTGAAAAAATTAAACTATTTCCTCAGAATAAGGTCTTCTATTTCCTTCCTTTTACATTTTATGTAATTCAGGTACCAGCCCTTTTGCTGATATAATTCTTTTATATCTGCTCTACAGCTGGTTCAGGTACTTCTGGCAGCTATGCAGAGAGGTTGTATAGTTTTGCTACTGTACAGCTTTCCTATTTCCCACTCATTTTAATTTCCTTCTTTGTCTCAATGTCTCATTAATCTTACTTACTCTTTTTAGTCTGTTTTATGGACCATTTTTTTTCCTTTTTCTTTACTTTGAATTGCCTTATATTGGCTTATTTGCTTATACCTATGTATATCTTCTATACTGTAGAAAGATTACACCAGAGTTTCCAATATCTGCCTTCTCTGAGAGCATTAAATATTTCCCTTCTTAATGCATCAATAATTTATCATGTTTTATTTTAAAAAGAACACAAGAATATTCATGTTGATGCCTTAAGTTCCTAACTTTTAAAAGGATTTTAAATTTTTAGCTTTTAGGATTTTTCAGATCCTGTACTGCATTAGTGCAGAGCTCTGAACTCCGTATAGAGTGTTGGTATGCTCTCTTTACATTTTGGTCAGACAAAACAATTCTTCCAGGCCTGGCAACCCAGGACACCTCACAGCCTCAAGCCCCAAAAAGTATAAACAAAAGTGAATCGGGGGGAAAAAGCAAACCAGGGGAATATGATTTCGTTACCTGAAGCAATGAATCTCTGATAAGCAAATAGACCAAAGCTATAGCTGTCTGAAAAACTTGTGACCATCATCCAGCTTGGGTGTAGCCTCAGTGAGGCTTTTGCACTACCCAAGGTCTATGGTAAGACTTTTATAAACACCTACTTTATTATCTAACTCTGTCTATGTAGCCAGTCCAAGGAATCAATCTCAGTACAGCAAAAGTGGGCTCAAAAAGGACTAATAGACACAGATATTCACAGGGCAATATTAACCTTTGATCTGCTCATCTGCAATAAGTCTCTTTTTTAAAACTGGGTTTTTTACCTCATGAAAGCTGGTCTACTTCAATCTACATTCAATCTAATGATTTAAGCTTTTCTTTAGCTGTACATTATGCATTTTACTCATCAGGAAGTACTGAGGGTATGAGGAGAGTATACTTATGTTCTATAATTCTTTTTTGCCTCTAATTTTTTTTTATTTGCCTTTTTTCACTTTCTCACAATCTGCCATTATATTTATCTGGTTATACTGCCATATATGTATAAGGCATGTTTCTCACAATAAATTATCAGTTATTAAGAGTATTCATCTATTTTTCATTTTAAAGGACCTAACATTCACTGTATATGCACAGAGACATGCACAAACACCTGGCTCCCACTCCCCTGGTGCATAACCTTATTTTTTTCCTTTTCCAGAGGGAATATCTTCTTCTTTAGCATTTCAGATGGATTTGCAAGGTGAAAGACTTAGCCACTTGAGGTAAATTCTGAGTAGTGATAGTGAATGGGATGAGGAGCACATTATAAAATAAAATCTCCTTCATTTTCTTTTGTTGGAAAGTGATAGCAATAAAGTATAAATTCTAGCATATACATTCTATTGGATCTCATTTTTCAATGTTCTCAGAACTTCTCTACCTTTCTGAGCTGCTTTACCCCTTTGCAGCAGAATCTGGCATTCACGACATTTCCTGTTTTCTCCATGACATGGTTCTGCTGTCAGATTTGCCAGTATCTCCGGGGTCATCTCATAATCACAGGAAAGGGAGTTTGAAGGGGATCTCACCATCATACATGCTGCATGTTTCTGGTTTATGTTCTGAAGAGATCTCAAAGAGCAATAGCTGTTTCATTTTTAAGGAGGTATGTGTCTCTAATGTCATCAGTGAACATTTGGTTAAAAAAGGGCCAGAAACCCCCAACCTTGAAATGCAGCTAATGTGGATATGAAAACTTAGCACAAACTCTTTCATTTAGCCAACCTGTTCTGTACACCATGAATTAACCACATTCTAAATGTATCATCTATATATTCTTCAGTATTGTGAATGTTCAATTTCCTACACTGTCAGATAAGGAGACGTTTATGGTGTTGCAAAGTTCTGTTTTTGAAGGTATATCCTCAGGTTAATGGGAAGTAATTATGGGAGTATGAAGAAGTGAAATAACAAAACATAAAGATGCTAGACTTCATAAAGAAAGACCTTCTGGGTATATTTTGACCATTTTGGGTACTACGTTTTTCTAAAGGACAGAAAACCTTAAGGAAAGGCAGGTCTGAATATGGACTGTTTACTATTCAGATCTACCTTTCTTCTAAATTCTTTTATTTCAAGTAATGCTACTCTTTAAAAAGCACAAGTTATAGATATGATATGATTGTTTCTGCAGGGGAAAAAGTACAGGTGCTAAATAAAAGATAAACATTGCATGATCTTAGATGAAAGCGGCAGCAAAAGAAAAAAAATCTGCCTGAAGAGAGACAGGTTATCTTGAAAGACTTAAGAGTGATCCTGTAAAGAATGTGCAGAAGAGGTAACACTCAAGCCAAACATGATAAAGTAAGACTTGTGATTCCCTTACACAGTCTTTGAAGATCAAAAGTACTGAGGAAAATCTTTTCACCAAAACAGCAGAGATTTTAAAGTTGAAGTCTGAGTATTATCAAATCTGTTGGGTGCCCTGTTTTATGGGTCTCACATTTGAGCTTCTTGATTTGCCCTGTCACTTTTTGTCCTAGTACCAAGAAGCCAGGTGCAGAAATGTCTAGGAACCTGCCACATATTTTTGCTTTGATCCCACCTTCTCAAACATTAGAATAAAAGATATAATTATAATTCAAATATAGAAAAATATGTCTCATTTATGTCAGACAAATGGTTAACATTCCTTTCTCTTTATTATCCCCTTGATTTTGATACCATGATCTTTGTGATGAGAGAACAGTACTAGATGCTCAGATTTCTCTGTTACTGTATCACTGAGATGTTTTTCATGATGCCTTGACAGTTTAGAAATAATGGAGATTTTCATTGAGTAAGGACTGCAGAATTCAATCTGAATAAAACAGGTAGGCAAGGAATTTTAAGCATAAGACTTTGAAAAGCCTGAAAGAGATCCAGTTGGATCTGGACTTCAGTTTCTCATGGATTTGGGTCCTTAATTCACCTAAATTGATTCTGAAAAGCCTATCCTGGAACATTTCCATGAACAGGCCAGTAGAAACAGCTTCTGTTATATAGCTTTCCCTACATTGTAATTTAGGTAACAAAGAGACAAACTTGAAAATATTTGAAGGGATTCTTCACTTGGATTTCTTACACATGTGAGGGACTTCAAATCTTCTTAGTGTCAGCAGCTAAGTAGTTATTTCACCTAACCTAGAAGTATGGGATTAATCCAAACCCCAGTGAAACAAGCAGAAAGAATCACAGGTGATTTATGTATGTATTATGATGATCAAAGGGATTAAAGTGAAGAAAATAATTACCAAACAAAAAATATACAAACATACAAAACCCACCACAATGAAACAAACAAACAAAAAAATCAGTAGAACTATTTTTGTCTACCATTGAAACCATTCTGTTTCTTGCCCATCACTTACCTGTGAAGCTTTTTGAAGTCTCTGGGGCTTATCACATGCTCTTGGAGCTTCAGAAAATAGGACATCTTCAGCAGATATCTTAATAAGAAAGTATTGCTATCTTAATAACTGGAATAACTTCACAGATATCTTAAAATATACAGTTTTCATCAATGCATGCTCAAAAGTCATACATTTGTTGTGTTACTTTTCCATGATTCACCTTCTTTTGCTTTATGTTTGGGGTTTCTGTTTTGATTTTTTCTGTTGCTGCTTTTTTGCTTTCTTCTGACCATGACACCTCTTTATTTAAAGCATTTTTCTTTCCTATGAAACTTTCATGCAAAAATGTTCCTTTTTATCATCTCTTCTTTAGAACTAAACAGCTTAAACAGCCTCTAAACTAGGGAAGAAATCATCTCCACATAAGCTAATGAAGTAAAAGGTTATAACAAGGTCGTAACTTCTACATGGGGTTTCTGTGCTTTTCTATTATGTATTGATGGTCCTGAATCATTCCAGAATAAACTACAGGCTATATGACACAGGACATTACACTTCACAAAAGAAGTAAAAGAGAACTATGAACCAATAAAAGAAGATATGGAAAACATAATTATAGATTAATAGTTATGACCTCTGTGTGTGACAAAACTTTTGGTATTAACATGGTGGAAATATCCAATCACTGACAATCAATCATCAGGATGGAAATGGACAATATGTGTCCAGGAAGGGTAGCATGCAGGATTCAGTACTTCTCAAGTCCTAAGTGAATAAGTGAACAATATTTGTCCATTAAGGCAAGTAAAAATCTATATGAATATTCTTATTTGTAAAAAGAGGAATCATTTAATGGAAAAAAATATAGTAAAGAGGAAATTAAATGGGAATGCTTTACAAAAGCTGTTAAATGTCAACAGCAAATGGTTCTGATTGCTTTAGATTTCTAAATTAATTTACATGCTTTTCTAATAGGCTGCACAAATCAATAGAATGGGAAAAATTAATTCACATCTGCTATCTATTATTCATGGAGTAAGTTATCAAAAGAACATAGAAACTTCATTTTTTCATGCTCCTTGATACTTCTGATAACTAAGTTATTTTACCTTTTCTTAGGTTGACCTCACAGATTTTAAATGAAAGAAAATACTTAGAAAAACATTGTTAGAAAGTGTGTGAACAAACAAGTGGTGCACAAAGTCCCTGGAACTAAAACTTATGCGTGTCTTTCTTTAGAAGTGTAGGTCCAGAAAGAAGCTGAAAGTAAAGAAATCCTCTACTTTAGCCCTGTTAGTCAAGTACAAGTAAGGTTTATGTTAGAGTATCAAAGCCGTTTATTGAGTCTATATATCACTCATGTACACTATGTACAAATCACACCAGTGATGTATGAAGTTGTACCTAAAAGGCAGAGCTGTGAATTGGAAATCTAGCTGTGGTCAGGTTTTTCCAGAACTCCACTAACCCTAATTTCTGTGTGAAGCAATTCCGAGCATGTTCTAGCCTGCAGCGAAATAAAGGACAAACTAAGAATCAAGAAAAAGGACATGAGACGGGACCTTCATTTCAGAGTCTGGATTCTAATTTCAAAAGTGTCAAAGTAAATGGAAAGGGATTTTTATTTAAATAGAACCATAGCCTTGGCTAAAGATTTCATGAAGCAAAAGTGGGAACAGAATGCCAAATAACCAGGCGAGGAGGACAATACAAAAGAGTAAGAAAAAAACCCCAAAAAACCACCAAACCAACAAACAAAACCCCCCCCAAAAAGACAAACAGAAAAACCTCACCAAACAAACAAACAAAAAATCCAACAGTTCACATTACCAGAAGTTATTTCAATTTTCTGTATACTTTTTTCAACATTAGGTTCTGCTTTTGTCAAGAGCATTTAATAATCTTTCTAGGAGACAATTTGTAGATGTGTCAGGCCAGACTAAATGACCAAAGTGATCCCTTATGACATGAAGATCTATATTTAATAACCCTGTAGGGTTGTTATTAGACATTTTCAAAGACTGAGCATGTCTTGAAACGCTGTACCTAGAGCATAATGCCAGTAAGAAAACACAAACCAAGGTAATCTGGAATGGCTGACCACCTACACCTATATTTGAGGGGGCAAATATGTTAAGTGTCTAGCTATTTTGTCTTCTCTTAAGGACCCTGGCACTACCCATTTACAGCAGGGTACATCATAAGCGTCTTTACCCTGCTGTAAATTTAACAACGGGCTACTGTTAGACAATGCACATCTTAGCTCAGGGTTTGAAAACTCAGGTCAGTAAGGATTTTCAGTTAAAACTCAAAAGATATGATCTGAAATAATAGTGGAAGAGAAACTAGAAGAAATGAAAGGCATACTGGGATGTCAAAACTGAAACAGAAAAGTTTGTTTTCTTTTTCCCCACTTTCACTGTTTCAATGAGGATCTTTTTTAAAATAAAGATTTTATTGTCATCAATTGATATGATAACTATATATCTGAAAGACACCAGCAATAGAATATCTCAATATGGATTAAATATAGCTAACAGATCTATAGAATATAGATATATTTAAAATATCTTGCCACTGGTGAGTTGGTAATGAAAAAGGAATAGAAAAATCAAAATGGTTGAAGGAAGAAAAGAGATTTGAGTATACAGTTTGCTAAAAAATTACCAGGACAGTAGAAAGATATGTTTACTGTCTCTATTATTTGGTCTGCACAAACATCAGCGAAAGGGTGGATTTTTGAGTAAAAGGTAAACATTCATAATTAGGAATTGTGAGATTAACATATTGAAATTAAAATCTTCTGAGCAATGAGATCCTTGTACTATTGTATTAATTTTACCAGGCATATGGAAAATTCCCATTGCTTGATATATTTAGTTTTATAGTGGACTTAAGTAATTCTGAAAGGAGGACAAATGAAAAAGAACTAACAGGCTTTTTTCCACTTCTGAGACCAGAAGTGACTCCCACTGCTCTACAGTTTAATTAGAGATCACTAAAATTATAAAAGTGTAAACCAAATAATGTAAACTACACTTTCTACTGGGATGCACATGAGCTAATTTGGTTCCCATCCTCCTGCCCAGGAAAGGAAACATGAGGAACTGAGAGAGGTTGAGGCAAAAATTTTGTTGAGAAGATCTGAGAACCTCTTATGACTGGATGATTGAATCCAACGTACCATTTTTTGTCAGACATGTATATAATCACCAGGTTATTCACCTGGATGGAAGGCATCTCTCATATCAGTGATTAATATTAAAGGTAAATGATGTGTAATGATAAATCAAATAAATTTTCTAATTAGTGATTTCCAATTGTATAGAGAAGCCTCAAAGGCACGTCAAATTCTTATGAAAGTTAAGGGTCAGGAATCAATCGGATCAACCAGAAGCACTTACATTTTCAGACAGCTTTTTACTAGGCAGACATCAGATTCATGATATGCTTCTTCACATTGAAAAGTGCTGGCTTCTGAGTGAAATTTAAAATTGTCTCCCACATGGGACAGGTTCCTGTGACTGAAATCAGAGTTAAGTAGTGCTGTAAAAAAAAAAACTGATTAAATGAAAAAAATTCTAGAGAAAGAAGTCAGGTATACAAATGTTGTTTGTTTTTAATTAGGAACAATTTTGAAAATAAGATATTGGAATTATATTGCAGTTTATTATTTTAACCTATTTCTTATTTTTAAGCAAAATCAAATCACTTTGTTTTTAGATAACATTATTTTATTTTTATTTTTCTTTTTTAATCATTTTGTAGCATTCTCTTGAGGCAATACTGAGAAACATTTATGGGTTTTTCTTAAAACCCATTATGCAGAATACTTTTGAACTTCACCAAATATTTTAAACATAGAAGCTTCTCACTTGCTTGTCTTCAGTTCCATAATATGTATTTGCTTTTCTTAAATTATTATGGTCATTCTCCAAAAGAGTGGAAGTTACAGAAAGTGCCCAGTGATCAGATGACAAGTTCTGTGCCTGACAAAGGATTAAAGCTCCCTGGGAAATAATTGCCAAATATCTGTGCTTATACAATGACAAGAGCATTTGGAAATGTTCAGGTGCTACAACAGGAAAATAAATTTATTGATAGAAACTTTTTTTACCCCAGCTCACTCTTCTTCAGCTCAATACTTGAATGTCTATTACTAAAGCAAACATTGTGTCCCACCATTTGTTCTCAAAAACTATTCTGAAATTGAAATTGTCTTTATGAAACAACACAGAGGTGAATTAACTGGTTGTCTCAGAGACAAACGGACCCTCCCAGGTCAGTTTGTCTTCACTGACAGAATTAGGCAGATTTATACAAAGACACTAGAAAACAATAGTAATACTGCTACAATCTGGGGAGTTTTATTTAGTTTTTTGTTTTTTTTTTTAATTTAGGTTTTTTTATTAATTGGAAAATGATAATAATGCAGCAGAAAAGGAAAATCCTTTCATCCTGGGTTACAACAAATAAAATTTGTGGATGTAGATACTGCTGGTATTTTGACCATTTTCCATGGCAAGAAAACTAAAAATTTCTTCTAACATCAGGCAGGACTTTAATGGAATTTCGAGGTTATGCTAGAAATTCAGAATTTAGAACACTGGGTAATAAGATTGCCACTGAAAACAAATAGGGATAGCTGAACATTGTTCATTAGTTTTCACTGAGAAAATGAAACAGGAAAAGAAAATAGCACTGCAAGATTTTGAAGTCTGAGCAGGAGTCCCAGTTTATATATGTAATATGTGGATTCAGTTGGGAGCTCCCAGTTGCACAACAAAGCTTGATTTTTATTCCACTTTCTTCAGTTTACATCCCAGTGTACTGGCAGCTCGATTGTGGATAAAATTTTAAGTGTTCTACATTAAAAGAATGATACAATGAGAGCAGTAACAGATGCAGACTGATTTACCATTGCAGGACAAATAATTTTGTTTCTGCTGACCACTGGAAATACAAAATAAGTAGAAAATAAACTCGTGAAAGCTCAAAATCATCTCCTAGAGTTTTTCACTATGGGTTTGTTTTTTTTCTTCTTAGAAACAGTATTTCTTCAGAACAAACACAAACAATTTTTTATTTTGTGCAACGTGAAAGACAAAACTGAATAATCTGATTAAATTAACATTCAGAACTTTGTTGAGCTTTGCTTTGCAAATGTGGATCTGCTTGGGAAGCACAAGGGACTCAGTGAACACCTGCAGAAATGAATCACTGTGCTGTGTGTATTTGTAAATAGTTATTTGACACGTTGCCTCATTGAGATATAAATAAGACAGATAACCCAATTAGATTTTTTTTCACACATAATAATAAAAGCTGTGCTTTGTCCTTTGCACATGGCTTTGAGTTGTTGCAATTGCACTCAAGTACTGTTTTCATGTTTTTGCCTCATAACCATGAGGCAAAAACCTTAACTTTTACATAGAAGCTTGGATAAACAGCTAGTTTATTGATTCCAAAATATATATTAAAAAACAAAAATAAAAATAAAGGGGTAAAAAATAATAAAAAAAGGCATTAAAAAAGATAATCTACACAAGACCTGTGAAAGAAGTAAAAGAAAAATTGCAATCTTCTTGCTTTATCAAAATGCATGAGATGCTTCATGATTCTAAATCCACCATGAGCAGAGGAAGGATGCAGACAAGTAGTGTAGTCTCACCAAGATTTCTATTGTTTTATCTTAGTAAATTATTAGTAAAATAATTGCTATTAATATTGGTTACCATTTGAATAGCTGAGACCTTTAAATCATATAATTTGATCACAAGTCACCTATGAATAAAGTGGCCAAGATGCTATACAGTAAAATGAAAGTGGGTTTGTAGAAGCACAATCTGGCTCTCGGCTAATTAGCCCTTCAGAGGCAAGCTGGGATGATTTACACAAACTGATATTGTCTTGTAGACTTCTTTTGCAGACTTGAGAGATTCTCAAGGTTTGTACATGGAGGACCACAGAGTACAGGGATGCCTAATAGGGAAGCTGAACCTTAATCTCAATGTATTTGTGAGTATGTCTGCACAAATCAATTGAAACCTGAATTAAGACTTCTCTGAAGTGAATCTTACAGTTGTTTTCAGTTACCATTCTTTGGTTCAAATTGCTTTAAAAAAGTTTAAAATTGTAGCCTTTGCTACTTATTTACACAATTTTTATGTCCCACTGTTTTTCCCTTTGTAGCTCTACTTAATTTTGCCACACCATAGTATGACAATGTTCCACAATCATTGCAATAGATTAAATTTAGCTTTTTATTTAATTTCTGGCAGTTGTCTATTATGTAAAAAACATTTTCTCTGAGTTCCGTGCTGCTGTTCACCAAGACTAATTTGTCCTTCTGTTGCTGTAAACCACTGGCAGTTTGTTCTGATCTTTTGATGGATTACCAATCCTTCAAGTGGGCAGACAGTGAAACATAGCCTAATGATTCCTGACTGAAAATAGTTTCATTTGTTTAATCCTTCCCTAGCTAATAACTGCAGTAATAATAGACTAAAAATAGTAGTGACATGATAAAAAAAAATAAAATTAAATATGGCTTGGCATTTTAAGAAGCTTTTACTTTCTGGATTCTCAGCAAAGTGAAGACATCAGTTCAGATATTCAGAAGTAGGAAGAAAACTTTTCTTGCCTTGCTCAGGAGACTAAAAATCATTGTAATCCTTCCAAAGTCATTCTTTGCACATATAAATTCATTTCCTTGTTTTCCCTGTGGTACTGAGCTCTTCCTACAAGAGAACATACTAACAACCTCATTATGAGGTGATCTAAACTAGATTGCTTTCAACCTCTTGTTGCTACTTCTTCACTACAAGTCAGAAAGAAATATTTTAGACTGAATATCATACATTGTTGAAACTTCAACTGGAAAATTTTTAATCTACTTTACTTGGGAAAAAATAAAGTAGAAAACAAGTAACTCTTTGTGAGACAAACTATTTTGCTGTTTGTTACTATTGCTATTCTTTTATTTATCTGTTATGGTAAAATATAAAAAAAAGTAGTTTATTTTTTTATAATTTATTCTTTTTGTCTATTCTGAGCTCTATTCTCTGAGCTTTACTGTTCTTTGCTTGGGTCTTATCTTTGCACAGTGCCTACTGGGGAATATAACACGAGCAGCCTCTGACATTTGCACCATTGTTCTGTGACACATCAACATTTGTAATATCCATAACAGAATATTTTGTTGCCCATGGCATACTGTGAGTCTAGGGGTTATTTTGTGCTGTCAGTTGCTTTTTATTCCTTACCTCCATGATATGCAGGAGATCCCCAGAAACTAATGCTCTTCTAGATCTATGTCAGTATTAAAACACTTACTACAAACTGAACAGCAAAATGCTATATTAACTCCAAGCATGCACACCAGGGTTCCTTGGGCAATCAAACTTACTGAAATTAAAGGTCAAGAGATCAGGACTGTAACTTTAAGCAACCCTGGGGAAGGCAAAAATCTTCCACCTTTGTTGTATTATGCAAGTCTTCCATGATCACAAAAAGTGAAAAACAGCTATCAGATCACAGGATCTTTTCAGACCTAGAAGCACCTGCAGTTAGAAACAAAAGAATTCACAAAGCCCTCCTTTCATATGGGAGGCCAGCTGATATTTCAGTGTACTACTCTTTGATAGATGTGTGTACAGTCATCTCAGCAGAAGACAATATAATGGACATCTTAATTATGTATTGAATCATTTTCCTGCATTCAGGTGGTCAGAGGAGAAAATTAATTTATTGAAAAAAATAAAATCCAGAACATTGAAAGAAGTTTGCATTTTGAAACAAACATTTATTAGGGAACGGTTACCAAACTAAAAGAAATGACAGGGTAAAATATTAGCAAAAATGTTGTATTATCTATCATTTCAGAATTAGGAAAGAAAGTGTGAAAATATGCCCAAAATGTGTGTTGTGACTTCCTTTATCCTACCTGATTATAGAGTACTCACACTGGCTTCTAGGGAAGGATAGTGAGACATGGGTGTGAACAGCCTGCCTAACACTAGTAAGAGTAATCAACAGGCTAAATGTAACCAACAGGCTCTATGTAACACAGATAATTCTAAAAGCAGTACATACTCTTGCTCAGTGTTATATTGTTGCCTATATTAGCATTTTAATTTTAATCAGAACTGAAGTTTTCACTCAGCTCTCCTGATAATCCTACTTACCGCTTGTTATTGCATATATAAATTAGCGTGAGCTCAGAGATCACAACCTGGGTTCCTTTCTGATGAAATTAAACCAGAAGATGCGCTTCATGAGTGCTCCTAAATGCTCTCTGTCTGCTAATAGACGTAAGTCCCTGGAAATGGACTAGAGTAAAATGAAATTAAATCCACCTAAATGTGTACAATATACCTATCAACTCTACAACATTAACTACTTTGTTGAATGCTCCTATTGCACTGCCAGTGTAGACACAAGGTTTACCTTCACTATTCCACCACGCAATCTCCAGTGTCCAGTGTTTACAAACTAAGGGTAGGTGAGGCTCAGACTACTTACAGATCTCATCAGTTTTGCTGCATGATGAAATCGGAACTCATTTGTTTATTCACTTGTGTAAGAGACTGAAATGTTAATGGTTAATGACAATCAACTGGCCATTTGCAAAAGCAGCAGAGTGCTTTGCTAAGGCCAAGTTTGCACTCCCCAATCTAAAGGGAATGGAGAGCTTTTCATGTGTGGTGACAAAACTTCAATCCACATAGGACAGAGGGAATGCACTCCCACCACATGAGGATGACCATGACATACCAAGTTTTGTTTAGCAACAAACTGGATTTCGAGCAGGATGGGGGGGAAAGGCTGATAGGAAACACATCCTGCGGAGGTGGGATTAATGGTTTTTATCATGACAATGTCCTCTCTAACTCAACTGGCTCAGGTGTGAAACTCTCCTCCGGGGGAGATATTAGGACATGCACACTGAAGGTATGAATGTATGAAGGTATGAACATAGGCCTGAAGGTATCCATCCTTTCCAACGGGGCATAACTGGCTCAATTATATGAGAAGCAGCTGTCATGTCTTAAAAAGTATCATAAAACATCAAAGTCCCACAAAGTGACCTCAGGCACATTTCTAGGACCTTCCACCAGAGAACTTCTCATGATCTACTGTGTTGCAATATAGAATGTATAACTTTCCCCCAAGGAGAGGTACCTTGGTGTTCCCACCTGAACCTGATTGTTTATTAACCCACTGAACTTTGTATTCTGTGGGCTTCCCCACCCCTGAGAGATCAAGACATCTAGATGGCAACAGCCAAGTTTCATTACTGGATCCACTAGATCTTTCCTCTCCTATGTCTACCCCTTGTCCTTTTATCTTTATTTCTATTCATTATATATTTTCTTAAGCAATATATTACCACAATGTAAATTGTCATCTTTCTACAGATAATAGACAAAACACTACAAGCCTCCTTTGACCTGCAATTAAATTGTTCTAAAATAAACCTACTGTATATGTGTGCCTAAGCATCAGTCATTCACCATCATTTCACTCTAATCCACCCCAAGAGATCTATTAACAAGAACCTCAGTTGCCCTGGCCTTCTGGGATGGGTCATAACAGCCTAATATCAGGCATATCATAGCACTCAATATAAATTGAAAAGACAGTGGGGGACCTGCCTGAACATCCTAAGTAGCACAAGGTGAAACACATATCCAAAAAAGCTTTGAGGTTCCAGGATTTTTCCCCTCATGTTCTCCAAAACACTAGAACATTTCCTTAATTTAAGCTTATCTACTCTATTTGAAATATGTGTTGAAATGATGAAGAATATGTGGTACACAGAGCCTCCACACTATTATATTTTATGTTTTGAAAAGAGCATTGTGATCTAACTGAATAGCCAGCTAGAAAAAAAATTGTATTAGAGACTCAGAGCTGGAGGAGGTGACTCAATCACAAATTATGCAGGAGTAATTGATACAAGCACTGGACAGTATAGCACTTATTGTATTAAGAAGGTTCTTTAGAGCTATATGTGGCATATGGTAATTGAAGAATTATGCAATATACTGTTAAGGTCAAAGGTGTGAACTGCAGGTTGATTTCACATGGCAGTCTTTCCCAGCACCGAAACAATGAAAGCCCTGTTTATACGTCCTACAAACATATATAAAGGCAGTGTTTGTTAAGTGACACCTGAGCTGTTCTAGTATCAAGTGAAACTTAGCACAAAGGTGTTCAGTGGCAAATTATTCCCATGTGTCCATTGGCCCAATAGATCTGGTTTTCACGCTTTCAAGCGTCTATCCCACTGTCTGCCAGTGCAAGACCATAGACTGTCAGTGTGTACTCAGCAAAAATTCTGGTAAATGGGGATTACTAATATAAGAAATAGAAGCTGTTCTTCCTTTTGGTGTCTGGACTAGACAAACCCAGGCATTTTTTGCACACTTTTTTACTTACTATATTACTATGACTGCTATATTCAACTTGACTTAATACTTTCATTTCTCTTTCCAACCTTACTCTCCCAGAAAAGGGCAGGATATTTTTTCACACCATATGGGAGTCACTACTAATGTTCTTTTCATTTTTTAAAGCTCATTTTACAAACAGTAGTGTAATTTTTAAGACTTTTCCTGAATGTTATTTGAGTCATTAAACTTCTTCATAGGGATGTGTGCTTTTGAAATGTATGTTGCACATAGGAGAGCAGAGACAGGAAGAAATTAGCTAATTCTCCTGTAAATGCTCATTTTGTTTCAGGAGAAACCACTTTCAATATCTTCACCTAAGAATAAGCATCAGTCCCGTCCTTATCTCTGTTTCCCACTCCCAGTCTGTTACAGCTGCTCTGTTAATATTCCCAGCACCTCACTGATACTTCTCTGCAGAAGTAGAGAAAAGGACATGTTGAAGTGGCAAGAACAGAGATAATAACATAATCAAAATCCATTACAGGAAAACAAAATAAAAGGGAAACAAACCAATGAAAGCAAAAAACAAACTTAGTACCACATCTAGTAAACCTATCACTGTCATACAGAGAACGTAACACAAAAGAGAGCTGGATAGTTGAAACACAACTGGTTTTTCATTCCCCCAAAAAATGTTATTTTAGCCAACTAATATTCAAATAAACCAATGGTGCTATACTGCTACTTTTATGAAGCTGTATAGATTTTCCAAATATACCAGATTAGAAGGTGCTTTTAATTTTCATGGGGAAAGGAGCAATGAACCTACATTTGCAGTTTGGTTTGGGTGAGGGATGTATCATTGAAGGAAACCTCCTTATGAAACCTCCTTATTGCCAGCACTTTCCATTTTTCAGTTGTCATCACAGTGCTTCACAGTCCAGACACATTTCAGCAGATTTTGACTTGGACTAGAAATGTGTCTGGTATGGACTAGACTTGATGCTTATGCTTCATATTTTCCTAATGTAGACATCAGCAATAAAAGTCTCACAGTACATCTGAGAAGAATGGCCTAACTGATTGGCAGCTTTAACCATATTAAAAAAATGGCTGAGTCAGGTTTTTTTGAGCTGTTTTTCTCTTTCTTATCTTCAAGGAAAATAAAATCTGGTATAAGTACCAAAAATGGCAGAGTCAGTTTAAGAGAACATTTTTTTAGAAAATGGCTATTTAATATAGGGGCTTATAATGGAAACTGTTTTTCCATCTCAGCTGCAGCTGTTACTGTTCTGACATAGTCTAGGTTGCTAATGAAAGGTGTGTAGCACTTGCAAAGTGTTTGCTCTTTCAGGAAAAAAGAGGAAATTCATAACATGTCTAGAAAGGTGTATAAATGAATGCAGAGAATGAAAGCTATTTGCTGGCATATGGAAAGATTTTATTGTAGAAATAAGCCACTCAGAGAAAGACCTACATATATATACACTGTGTAGGAATTGCATCCAAATTTGAGAGCATTAAAACCTATTACAACACTTCATATATCCCCAGAGAAGCCAGTTCTTATGCTATCAGTCTAAGGACTTGTGAAAAAAGTTGCACAAACATCATATAAAATATTGTAAGTTATTTTTTGCAAACTACACATATATAAAGACCAATTCATAACAAATGTCCACGTCTTTTACTCACAAATTCTCTAATTCATTCTTGTTTTTATTACCCTCCACTCTATAAAATGTTGTAAGTGCAGAACACATGTATTTATACTTGTCAGTCATGCAATCTATAAAGTTAATGCAATTATCAACTTTAAATTTTCTTCTTGGAAAAATGCAGGATAAACCTGAAACCCCAAAGAAAAGATAGCTCTGATTACACTAATAGAAAAAATAACATCCAGACTGTCACTAAGACTTCAGAATCTGGAACATTTGAGCAGAAAAGAGCTGTGCTGACTGCACTGTTTGATCCATATCTTACAGCCATAATTAACACCATGCCTTATTTTCACCTTACACAGCTTTCTGTGGCCTTGGGAATGGCCTCATAAAACATTAATTGTCGGTGTCAATCTAACTAGGATCCAGACCCAAGCGGCACTGAAGCCCTGTTTCACAATATTTTCGTTGGGAAAAATGGATGACTGGTGAAACTTTTGCAGATAAACTTGTGGAGCCATAGGCCTTGCCCCTTGCAGGTATGTGTTTTGCTTTGGTACCTCTTAATGATACAGACAAAAAGACCCCCTTATGTGCCAACCATGAGTATATTGACTGAATTGATAAAAATAATTGGAAAATATTTGAAAAGATAACAGGATGACTAAGGGCACGTTTCTAATATTACTGAGGCAATATTGCCAAGACCAGAAGAAAATAACAGTTCAGTATAGAGAAAATGCATATGTGTATTTTCTTTGCTCTGATAATAGTACTTTTTATATTTGTCAGTAGAAGATTACAGGAATACTTCTAAAAAAGAATAAAGTGAGATTTCTGGATAATAAATAGGACTGAGAAGAGATCTGCTTTCCGTATCCACCTTTCACATGCACTTCTGCTATAACCTTGGGCAAAACATATTCCAATTACACTTTTTTTCAGTTTTTCTAGCCATAAAATAGAAATGATACTTCCTCACCTCTCTGGAATGAGGTCATGGTCATCTTGGTACTGTTTGCTGCACGTATTTCAGAAGACAGGCAGCTATATAACTCAAGTAGTATTTCATAAGGAAAATATCATACAATTTCCTGTGTGCATCTAACTGTGAGGCTATTCCCCACACCTCTGTTGCATCTTTTCTCTTGTTCCATTTCCATTTGAATGAAGTCTCTGTTAATATTTTCTGTTAATCACATTAGCAGGTGAAAAGTTCAGGATACATTAAGCTCAAATGGCATACTTTACATGCGAGACAAAGCATGACACTTTAAATTATTTGTTTCTCTAGGAAATGTTTCTTTGATATTTTCTTTGTTATTCTTTTTTCCTAAACCTGCCAGGTGCCAACATAATTACCTAGAGAGAAAATAGTTTAAACTTGGCAGAAGAAAATGTGATTCAAATACTCAAACCTTGCATAATTAACCTGTCAATTGCTTTTGCATGCTGTGTGATTGGCTGTCTCACAGAAATGCTGGATTTAATATAATTTAAATATTTTTCATCATACTGACAAAAGATGAACTGGTACATGTCTACTCATCATGGATTTTCCAAGAATTTATACTAGCATAAGAAGTGTACTACAGAATTTCAGTTTACAGTTATCCACAAATTCTCAGCAATTTCTTGAATCCATTAAACATTCTTCAACTCTATATGTAAATGGCAGGGTATTCACTGAAGTCAGTTCACATCAGTTCACTGTTTTCATTGTCAAATCTATTCTCAAGCTTAGGTCAGTGTCAGTGGAAGGCTTCAGTGCTGCCAGACCTTGCAAGTAAGCATCCTCTGTTGGAATATTTTGAAGCTCAGTACAAGTACGAACAAGCATGTTGAAGTTATTTCTAGTCACATACTGTTCTTATGGAGTGAGAGGGTAGGACAAGTAAAAAGTGAGATGATGTAAAAGTCCTTGACTTTTTGAGACACATTTCTAAGAGTCTGAATTTTCTCACCTATGTTGGGGGGAACTTGGACTCCAATGCTGTGAAATGACAACACAAATGAAGTAAGTAGCTGGAACAGATACACACTTGACAATGTAATGTTAACCACTGCAATACACAAAAATCTTCATGGATACTGCAAAATCCTGAGTGCCATGTCCTCACCTATGCAGAAAAAAATTAAAAGGAAATAAGGATTTAAGAGACCATTTTAACAAAATAAATAATTAAAGACCTATTTCAAGCAGAAAAAAAGTAATTAAAAAAGTAGTTTAAAATGTTTATGATATAACGAATCTTTTAAGAAAGGATGAAGTGATGTTAAAGCAAGACTGAGTTGCTGTGCAAACTAAAGGAAGGAAACTGACACAATGCAAACTGATAAGAGATCTGAAAACCTTTTTCATGCAAATGTAGGAAGACCAAAAATAACTTTTCCAAGCTGTGTAGTCCTAGTGTGTAAAATAAGGACATAGGTAGAACATCTTAAGCTTTGTTTACTTATAAAATAACCCCATGCAGCAGCTAAAGAATGCCATGTCTGAATAGGGTGTGTTTATGTGGAAGAGACAATAAGACCAGCCACAATATTTCAAGTCTAAGAACTAGGAAATGGCACTAAGAAGTATACCTGCACATGCTTGGTTTGTGACATTCTTGGTCCATGTAACAGAAGTGGTTTTGTGTAGACATTCATATCACCAACCACAACAGGCACTCAATATGGGCCTTCCTTCTTTTCAATCCCATGGTGAATGTACTTGTCCCATACAGCTTGTCATAAAAATTCCACCATCCTCCAAAATCTCGAAGGAGAGGCTTTTTTCAGAAAAGGCCTGAGTCTGGCAGGTTCTCTAATAGTTAAACAACATTGTAAAATAATGTCAGTAACAACAAAACTGGTCATAGCAATTTCTGTTTACTTTTCCTTGACATCTACATTTTCATGTGTGAAAACAGCATCAAATTGTGAGTTCAAAATACAACTACTTGCTGCAAATATAAATACCAGCTTGTTCCAGAGTTAGACTTGTAAATTTTTTCTCTTCTTATTTTAGGGCAATAAGCCAATGGTTCTGGCTTCTAAACATACATAAGTTGTCAATATTTCTGTCACAAATGGCTGACCAACAAAGAAAGAGCACAATAGTATTTTGGAATATTTTACTGCCCCAGGCAAAAAAATTGAGTACACTATTGCAATCCAAGAGTGAAAATATTATGCAGAGGCTCTGCTTTGTGATTTGAGCCAAGTTAGTATAAAAATTACAATCATAATAGTTTGTTATATACAGGACCAAGCTTTATGGAAATTGAAGACTCTTACTTCAGCAATAATGGCCATTGAATCATGCTTCTCTTTATATTCTTGCACACACAATTACTCTAGTATCACATCAAATATCACTTGAAAAGGTATTGCAATAGTTTGAAATTCACCTCCTACCTTCCATAAAGCCTAGTAAATTGATCTTGTGCTGTGAATACAGGTGAAGAAGAAGACATATGACCAGCTATTTCAGTTGAACTGTAGATGTTACTCATGAGCATTGTGTGTGAAGAGTGTTCATGGGATATAGAACTGATATATGTCTTCTATATAATTTTTTATCCTGATACATACGACCCAGGAACTCTATAATGCTGCACTTGCAGTCCCAGCATCACCCCTGTGTGTGCAATTAGAAAGAAACTAAATGAGTGTGAAAGAAAGGAAGTCAAAGCAGATATAAAAAAGTATGTATATTTTGAAAGAAGAGACATTTAAAAAGAAGGAAATTTATGTAATAGTCCTCACTTCTGGACCAATGTGATAATCTTTTCAAAGCACATAGTTAAAATATTTGATTTGCAGCATATATAAAGGTTTTCTTCTGGTCTAGGACTGGGCTTGAATTAACTAAAAATTGTGTGAAAAGTGTTCACATCTCTCCTAATTTTTTTTAAGTACTAATCAAGAGATAAATATGTTAAAATATGAGTTAATAAAGCAGGCTTGCAGAATGTTTTTATTTATATCTGTTAGGCACACTCTATGATTAGTCATTAATTTCAAAAAATCTAGGAATTCAAAAGCTGAAATCATTTAATGGGTGAACTATATAAAAGTTCTTATGCTGATAAAGCTAGATAACATATGAAATGACAGAGATGGTAGTCAAGAAAGAGTATGTTTATTATTCAGAGACATGTAATTTTCCATAAAACTCCAAATGGTTTTCAGCATGCAGACATTTAATAATACTTTTTGGGTTTATTAACTATCTTTGGGTGGAGCATGGAGAAGAATTTCTGAAGACACATATTATCATTTATTCTTGAGAGTAGTGACTTTGAGATGATCTAAAACACAGTGCTTGCTTACAAGCACATTATCCATCTCAGAAAAAAAAAAAAACTTCTTGACTACTATTTTACTTCCTTAGGGTATTTCCCAGATTTATGATACAAAATTACAGCTATTTAAATGACAGAAGAAAAATACATTGCATACAAATTGCAGCTTTCTTTCATTTCACACTTCTCTTTTCAATTTTTGTGCCAGGTTTGTATGCTTGCTCGTTTTTTCCTCTCAGATTTGGCATACAACAGACCTCTCTGATCTTTGCTCAAGTAAAGGTGGAAAAGGAACTGAAACAAAAGAAGTGAGGACAGAATTGTTTGTGAGCCATTCAACACAGCTGTTGTAAATATTATACACTTGCATTATGCAGTGCCCTTTTACATAAAAAAAGAATTGTGTTTGCCACCATTTGGAGCTGTTTTGTTTTGTTTTTCATAAATAAATTCTTTTAATCTTGTTAGCTTTATTCATTTGTTTTTGGGTGGTTTTGTTTCTTGTCAACCTTTCCTTAAGGACTTTGATTTTTTCTCAGCTAAAACACATTCTCTGAGATTTATCTGGCAGTAAAAAGAAATGTGTTTTCTAAGCTTAATGTAAAACAGGAATACTAAATTGCCTCTGTATCCTCACATTCTGATTACCAGAGACTGACTTTAAGATGTCAGATTCCCTCTGTGGGTCAGTCAATTAAGTCAGATTTTTTGACTTCTTAGATTTTATTTGGAGGTAAAATTCTGCTACACTTACTCAGAGTGGGTCACATTCCAGTTTTTTAAAGTGTATTAACAAAAAATCATATGATTTCATACAATATCACTTAGCTGGGGAGGGTTAATCAGCTGGAAATTACCTCAGTGCTTCATTGGGATGAACAAGCTAGTGGTACTCTCAGATAGACTCCCTTGAGGTAAGCAAGATAGACTATGTAAGAATAGAGAGTGTATATTACCTTATTTTCAACAGTGAAGAAACCATTACATGGATATTGTGTGCATTCTGAGATTCAAGACTGAAAGAAGATATTGAAGGGCCATGGGGAAACAGAAATTTGACTATACAGAGCACTCTAGACTAGTAAACAAGACTGTAAATTGAACAAAGAATCTGAATAAAATTGATATTGGAAGTATTCCAAGTCTTGCTACCTATTTGAATATTTTTTAATGCTTTTTACTGGATTCCACATGACCAAACATTTATACTTTTAACAGTCCCTTTTCTTGAACTATAAATTAACTTCTTTTTTTAAAGGTCAGATATACTTTCCTGCATAGCAATTCGGCCCAATATTCATTTAATCTAACAGACTCTCTAAGTGTGCAAAGCATATCTTCTTCACACACATGAGGAAAAAATCTTTCTAAGATTTGGCAAAGCTGTTGTACTCAGATGGTGAAGCTGATTTGTATGTGCACAACAATTTTAATATGCTCTAAATACACATACAAATAGCCTCTATCTTGTGAATGCACTTCTTTTAAGTCTTTTGGACTCATGCCAGATTCATGCTGGTCCCTACCAGCTCAAATTCTTGGACACTAAACAACTCAGAACACAGGAAAGTCAGAAATACAATCATTAGTGTAAAAACCAGTAGCCCACTATGCAAAGCACGTAATTTTCAGGTATAATTAAGATCCCAATTGTTTTACATTTCCTCTGTAATGACTGAAGTCATGAACAGCCAGAAATCATCAATCCATTTTTTTCTTAATTCTAGATTACTTGAGTAGCTAAAATAATGCTAAATGTGTTTGTATCTTAATCTGTAAATGTCTGTTGGTTTAAATGATAACTTCCTTCCTTCCTTCCTTCCTTCCTTCCTTCCTTCCTTCCTTCCTTCCTTCCTTCCTTCCTTCCTTCCTTCCTTCCTTCCTTCCTTCCTTCCTTCCTTCCTTCCTTCCTTCCTTCCTTCCTTCCTTCCTTCCTTCCTTCCTTCCTGCCTTCCTGCCTTCCTTCCTTCCTTCCTTCCTTCCTTCCTTCCTTCCTTCCTTCCTTCCTTCCTTCCTTCCTTCCTTCCTTCCTTCCTTCCTTCCTTCCTTCCTTCCTTCCTTCCTTCCTTCCTGCCTGCCTTCCTGCCTGCCTTCCTGCCTGCCTTCCTGCCTTCCTGCCTTCCTGCCTTCCTGCCTGCCTTCCTTCCTGCCTTCCTTCCTGCCTTCCTGCCTTCCTTCCTGCCTTCCTTCCTGCCTTCCTTCCTGCCTGCCTTCCTGCCTTCCTGCCTTCCTTCCTGCCTTCCTGCCTTCCTGCCTGCCTTCCTTCCTGCCTTCCTTCCTGCCTTCCTGCCTTCCTGCCTTCCTTCCTGCCTTCCTTCCTGCCTTCCTTCCTGCCTGCCTTCCTTCCTGCCTTCCTTCCTGCCTTCCTGCCTTCCTTCCTGCCTTCCTTCCTGCCTGCCTTCCTGCCTTCCTGCCTGCCTTCCTGCCTGCCTTCCTGCCTTCCTGCCTTCCTGCCTGCCTTCCTGCCTTCCTGCCTTCCTTCCTGCCTTCCTTCCTGCCTTCCTGCCTGCCTTCCTTCCTGCCTTCCTGCCTGCCTTCCTGCCTTCCTGCCTTCCTGCCTTCCTGCCTGCCTGCCTTCCTTCCTGCCTGCCTGCCTGCCTTCCTGCCTTCCTGCCTGCCTTCCTGCCTTCCTTCCTGCCTTCCTTCCTGCCTTCCTGCCTTCCTGCCTGCCTGCCTGCTTGCCTCCCTCCCTCCCTCTTCAGTGTTAGGAAGTGGCTGTATCACTGAGCCTGCTTCAGGCTAGGCTTGCATCTGATTCCAGCATTTAGCTTAGTTTCATTTCAAATGGAGCCCAGTTCAACAATATTTTCAAGACCTCAAAAGAAAAAGGTAAAAAAATGGTGAAATACATTAATAAGACTCTCAATGTGGGTTTTTGCCAGCTTTGAGATTATATCTGGGGAAGGAAACCTATCTTGCTTCTTTTCTCTCAATCTGGCAAGCAGCATGGTAACAGCCATTTACCCACCAGGAAGAAACAACATATCCTAAGAACTTCTACAGCTCTCTGTTATTTATCCCTCATAATGCCTGTCTGAAACAATTTAATCTCTCAGCACTCTGCCTGTCAGAAGAGTGGTTGGTGACTGATGATGGAGATGACAAAGTTTATGAACAGTTAGACAGAAATAGGAAGGAGGCCTAGTCACATTGTTCTATGAAAATATTAGGACACATTTGAAAAAAATATATGGAGTATAAGGGACATATTTTGTCTTGACAATGTACATGGGGAAAACTGAGCAGCATAGGAATTATTCAGTGTCTTGACTTTTATTCCATAAATATAGTAGGTCTTCCTGTCAACCTTTTTTTCATGCTTCTACTTATGACATGCTTCTTTTTCTTTAGTATAGTATTTGTTTCATTCACAAATGTGTAAAATTGGATGCTATTTTCAAAACAGTTCTGAGAGTGTTACAACTGTAAATTTAGTTTATATTGCATATACCAAAGTTTTCCAAAATAAATTTTTTGAAATTAATAAACTGCAGACTTTATTAATATCACTATTTATTGGAGGTGTCAATACAATTATCTACTCTTTCGACATTATATGGCTACAAAAATCATATTAGACTTTCTTATAAGACTTCCAAAGTGGATTTTTTTAGAAGAGTTTAAGCTTAGAAATTTTTTAAACCCTCTAGAATATACAACATAATTTTTGTCTTCCTCCTAGAACCTCAGTAACATCATTAAACTTTCCACATGCAAGTTGTCAATAATAAATCTGGTGTTTGGGTCACAGAAACTAATTCCGTAATGGCTGAAAAAAAAAACATTTGAGAAAAACAGGCTTGCTTTCATTACATGTTCTATCCTTTCTTCCATACCAATCATATGACAAGTCTCAAAGCATATTTGCCCAATAGAAATATTATTTCATCTCTAACATTTTGGGAATGACCTTTAAATAATATGTGTATTGTCATGCAGTATCTATGTAGAGTTTTAGTTTAAACATAATGAACAGTGGTAGAACATGAAACACTGCTGATGTTTTTCAAGCTATCTGTCACACCTCAATTGACATTTTCAATCAAATCCTTTGAGGGTGCTTACTTCTACAAATAGCAGCCAAAGCATGCACTTTTTTAATCAAAAGCTTTCTATAATGGCTAACAAATAATTTCTACTGTCACTTAGAATAGACATTTTTTCTAAGGAAAGCACCATATGTTCACTCACTAACCATGCCAAAGTTACTGCAAAAGATGACGTGCAATGCAAGAAAAAAATATAAAGTGTAAAAAGTGTAAAATATAAGTGTAAAAGCAGAGCACTGGTTCTTTGAAATCATACTACCATCAAAGAAGGCTCTTCATCTGTTGGAAACTTTTAGTTTTTCTCTGCACTTCCTCTGTTTTCTACAAAGAATTTTTCATCAATTATGTTATGTCTGGTAGAGGATTTAGGGATTGATTTCAGTATGCTTCATATCAGGCATTTATTTTGATCCAAAATACTCATAAGGGAGAAAAGAAAGCCCCAGTTATACATGAGACAGTATAATCCTTTCAAATTTTATGCCATTAAAAAGTCCATATAAATTTTTATTTTAGAGGAATACATATTTAAGAATTAGTCTAAAATCTCACCAAAATAGGTAACTAATGCCGATTAAAAGCACAGAATAAATCAATAATATTAGTGAGATAAATCCAGCAATCTAGTAGGATTTTTTGCCAAGATTATCCTGACAAGAAAAAAAGACTAATGAGGTAATTTCTTTTGCCAACCAGACAGCCTGTGAAGAGGAATGTGCCTAGTAATAATAGTAAAAATCCAGTGCCCAAAGAGATATCATTGCATTTCAATTCACAGAAAATATGGTCATAGTGTGCCATGCATTAACAGTGTCCTCAGTAATCTGACTTTATGCTCCCACTAAAGAATGTCTGTAAAATGGACTTACACATGTAAGAGCTGTCAGATAAGCAAATAGTAAATTTACAGGGTGTTGGGAAAACATTCAGAGCTGGCTCTTCAAACACTGCAATTCCATTGAGGTTGGCTGTTAGTCATCTGTGTGTCTGAGGATCTCAGCCAATCTCTCCTGATTTTTTTTTTTTTCCCCTTAGTTTATTTGGCTTGTGAGCTGGAGATAAGTATGATTTTGATTTACATAGTGCTGATATTTTTCCTAGCTTTTAATATATGTTTCTCTTCAGATAACTCCAACTTTTTATTATATTTTTAACTTCTTCTGGTCACTTAATAATCAGTTTTAAAGAACTACCTATGGATTAAAAATCTATTCCCTGAATAAATTAGCATGCATAAATCACTATGTATATATACACTCATTTCTATATATAGTAACTTTTATTGCTCAAATGCATTACTTAGCATTTATTTGCATTGAATTTTGTTTAGCATTTCATTGCCCAGATTTCTTGTTAGGTTCCCACTCACAGCTGTGAAAAAGTAAATTTTCAGGCCCAAGATCATTATCTAAGATTTCCCCGTAAACAGTAAAGTATGTGATTCATCTTTCTGTAAGCAGAAATCGATGAACCAGCTTCCTAATGTAAATATCTTTCCAAATTCTGTGCTGAACCTTAAATGCCAAGTTTAGTCTGGACATCAAACTTCTAGACACCTAAACTGAGATTACATTAGTTCCATCCTTAGTATTGTAAGATCTTTCAACTACTTATTCTGTGCACATTTGTCTTACTCTATTCAAAGTAACTTAATAATTGTTTAATCAGCAATTTCTGTGACCTCAGTGTCCATCATCTTTATGATACTGCTTGCAAATATACTGTAGAGCAAAGGTCCTGTTGGGACTCAAAACAGCTGTTTTGAAGGTTTGGTTATAAATTGAAATTAGCAATTTAATATTGTCATATTCAAATTCCTTTACAACTCTTGGGTGAATACTGTCTGTTCCTGGCAAATTCATTTTGTGGGCTTTCATCAACTTCATTTCAGTTAAAAAGAGTTTTTCAGACTCACTACCAATGTCTGTTATGGCAATACTATTGGGATGCCTCTTGCATACTTTGACAGTTTTGGGTTCTGCCATCTCTAACAGTCTGAACATTTCAGCAGTTGTTCCAGAGCACAAAGAAAGAATTTTATTACAATGGTTTTTATATGTTGCTTCTTAGAATTTTTTTTGATTGATCTGGTCTATAAAAATTTTACATTTGGTTATTAAGAATTAATATTCTTTTCCCTTTTATGCAACTGAAAACTACCACTTTAGGAAGAAAGCTCTTTAACCACTTATCACTTCCTTTATTCTTATGTTTACCCACATGCATTAAACAATGGTGTTTCAGTCCCTTGTTTTTTTTTTGTCCTAGTGTTAATTTATTTCATTTTTTTCTTTTAGATATTCCTCAAGCTTACTGAAAACACTTTATCCTTTTATACACTTTTTACATAATCTTGTATCTGTTTTGCTTAATTTTATGGTATTTCTCTTTTCAAAGAAAATGAAACAGTTATTTTATTATTAAAAAATATTATTCTGTTAAATTAGAAACTTTATTTTTACTTTTCTAAGGTTGGTAATCAACACAGTCACTATTAATTTTTTTTTTTGATCAAGCATCCTGCATATCTCAATAACAAATCAAAAGATTTCATTTCTGATTTCCTAGAGGCAAATTTCTCCAAAAAGCATTTGAGTTTAAAAAGTGTAACACATGACAGCACAATGTTCAGTCTATGTGTGAAAAAAATCTCTCAATATGATTATTATTATTATTATTATTATTATTACTATGTTTTGGGGGATTTTTACTATTTTTCAATAATTTTCAATATCCTGTCTAGATTATTGAGTCCTAATTTTAAAAACTTCAGATATGGTATTTCAAGCTACTGAGATTTTCTGCTATATTTTATGTGGCTAATTGCAGTCCAGATAATTTTGCTCTGCCTTATTACTAATTTTAAATCTCCTTTCTTTCATAAATTTTCCCAGACACCTGTTTGGCATTGCACATGGAGCACAACAGGCAACTCAGTGAAGTTTTCATCCCTGGCTGGATGTCATAGCTGGCATTTCTTTCCAGAAGTGATGCATGTGTCATTGGCAACCAAATACTCTTCAAAGACTAGCTTGTTTTTCTAGAAGTTTGGAATGGAATGGAATGGAATGGAATGGAATGGAATGGAATGGAATGGAATAGAATAGAATAGAATAGAATAGAATAGAATAGAATAGAATAGAATAGAATAGAATAGAATAGAATAGAATAGAATAGAATAGAATAGAATAGAATAGAATAGAATAGAATAGAATAGATCAGTTGGAAGGGACATATAATCATTATCTAATCCAACTGCCTGATCAATTCAAGACTGACAAAAATTTAAAGTATGCTCTTGAGAATATGGTCCAACTGCCTCTTAAACACTGAAAAGCTTGGGGTGTTGACCACTTCTCTAGGAAGCTGGTTGCAGTGCCTCTTGCTTCTTCACACAGTAAAGAAATGCTTCCTAAAGTATAAATCTCCAGCTTTTAACCATTTCCACATGTTCCATCACTGAGTAGCAGGAAGAAAAGAACAGCCCCCACCTCCCCACTTGCCCTCCTCAGGAAGCTGTAGAGGGCAATGAGAACTCCTTCCAGCCCTTTCATCAGTCTTTTTTCCCTTCTCTGGACTTACACAAAGACCTTCACTGCTTGTCCTAAGCTGAATATGCTGTCCAGAAGGATGCTGTAATGGACAATATCAAAAGCCTTACTAAAAATCCAGAAAAAATACATCAAACAACTTCTGTTCATCCATTAAATGGGTGACTTTTTAACAACAGGACATCAAATTAGTTAAAGAGTACTTTCTTTTCTGAACCCTGTGTTACATCTGATGATTTAATTATTCTTAAAATGCTTTTCAATATGCCTCAATATAATCTTTCAGTATAATCTTCTCCATAATTTTCCCAGATAAGAGGTCCATAGTTCCTTGGATCATCTCTAACTACTTGTGTAGACAGAAATAACATTGGCCAGCTTTCAGCCAGCAAGGACTCCCTTTTTTTAGATGATTGAGAGGGTCCTGTCATAACATCTGCTACCTCCTTCAGTACTCTGGGATGAATCCTCTCACGTTACATGGCCATGTGAACACTCAGCTGATACAGATGGTACTTTACCATTTCAGGCATTGCAAATGGAAAGCTACTGATCCTATACTTGTGTTCTTGTTCTTTCAACTCAAGGGACAGGGAATCCCAAAGTCTATCACTATTATTAAAAATAGGGTCTAAAACATCATTGACTATCTCAGCTTTTTTCTTTCATCATGTTAGTCAGGTGATCATCTTTGAAAAGCATTGGTCTGATGTTTTCTATATCTCTTCTTACTGTTAATATACTTTTTAAAAGTCCTTCTTGTTATCTGAAACAACACCTTCTAGTTTCAGCTCTAACTGACATTTAGCTTTTTGTTTCTTCACTCTGCATGAATGAACCACAGCTCTGCTTTTCCTGCAAATCTTACTTCCTGAGGTCATAGAATTAATTTTTTACTTCTGAGATTCATGAAAAGTTCCCAGTTCAATCAAAATGGTCTTCTGCTCTGTTAGCTTGACTTATGACACAACAGAATTGCTTACTCCTGATCTTATATATTATTTATCAATTTGGAAAACAAGTATTTTGTTAGGAAAAAAAAGGAGGAAAAAGATCCTCTAATACATGTTCCTATTCTTTTTCTTCGTAATGAATGAAGAGCATGTTTTTTTTTCCACTTTGTAAATTCTCTTGAAAATCTAAGCATGATTTTACTATTTTAAAATTATGTCCCATCTTTTGGGGATCAATTGTATTTGAGGGTACTGCAAGTATTCCGTGCCTTTGAAACAAGCACTGAAATCCCTATTGCTTTCAGCAACACAGGATACAGGTTGAAAGTGTAGTAGTAGACCTGCTGTGAAGGAGAAGCAGGAAAGCAAACAATATGGAGTATATACTTATATTTAATGACAAAATAGCTAGAGAGACTTTGAAGGTACAAGTTCTAAACTACTTTTGAACTTGCTTTTTTTTTTTTTTTTGAGATTAGAAAAAGCACTCAAAAAGTTGACATACATGTTTAAGAAACAGCTTGATTAATTTGATAGTCTACAATTACACATGATTTGATCACTCAGAAAGTTTCTTTTCTACATGTTCTCATAATTGTTACTACAACCAAGACCTTTGAATCTGAAAAAATATACATTCAACTAAACTTTGCTGTTTCATCTAAGCATTGTACTGAATATGATTGCTAGTTTTAAAATTAAGTATTAATTTCTATGGAGATTTAAAAGACCAGAAATATAAAATTACAGTGCTTTATTTTATTCCATTTGTGATATAGCCTTCTTTTCATTTTTTTCAAGCAACTGCTTTTTTAGGAGAAAAGTACAATGCTACGTGTCAGATAGGAGCACATTCTTTCATAATAGGAAAGAGACAAGCCAATTTTGCCTGCAGATATATTTGAGAAATCACAGTAGAGTGACTAATTAAAAAGCAGTGGTAACTATTCTTTGAAAATTATGAAAGAGGAACGCCTATGAGAAGCCAATTTGATATTGCTTTGTAAAGAACAAAGGCAGATAGGATCTGTTAAAACCAGTTACTATTACATTAAGTAATGGAATATAACATATAAAGTAATATATAGTAATAGTAGGTATATAGTATATAAAAGTAGGTATATAGTAATACATATAAAAAAGAAATATAACTATTGCTATTGAAAATGTAAAGATAGCAACTAGAGTAACTTTGTAAAGAATAAGAGTGAGGGGACTTGAAGGGGGGAGCTTTGATTTTTGCTTGTAAGTTACTCAATAAAATTTTAAAAACTAATTGCTATGATACAATGAGTTAAATGAATTAAAAAACAGTCCTGAGGAAAATTTTAGAACTGGTGGAATATTTTTTTTGTGATTTTAAATGAAACAAGTTAATGCATTTACTATAGTGAAGTAACCCTAAATTAGTGTGAGAATAGATTAAATGACCCAATTTCAGATGCTCTTCTATGAAAGAACATGTGTATTAAGGGCTTAAGTGAAGTCCCATTGCAATATGGAAAGATTCCAGATGGAGCGGACTCAAATAATCACTTCTCAGTCATCTGGCAAAATACACTTTAAATAATACATACACCAATTTAAAACATATTTGAAAGTTTTGGAATACTGTTTTACTTCTTAGTTAAAAAAAAAACAAAAACAAGCCCAAACTTGTCTATTGCTGTGTCTTGTGTTTTGTCTCTGTAGAGCACTTTACAGCTCCTAAGAATATGTAAACAAATATCTATGTGTCCCATCACAGCCTTTCAATGCTATGACATTTCTAGGTCTATTTTGCCATAGGGTCATCTTGAGAACAATTTATGCTTCCAACAAGAAGTGTTAGTAAAAAAAATAGTTGCCAAGAGCAACATAAAGAACTGCAGCCCTCAGTGTAAGACTAAGATGTTAAGCCAAATTTTATCTTTGAAATGGGCGCTCCAAATAAATAGTTAAATAAATTTAACATTAGGTTGAAACTAGGCTTTAAAAAGGCATACTTCTATGGGATCTTGAATTCTTTTCTTGTTTTTAAATTTATAGAAAATACTTTGATTTTTGAACTTCAGGACAAATTCATATAAAATGCCTAATAGTTCGCCTGGTAATAGAATTTTAGATGTGATCAAAAAATTCTGATTTGAGGAACTGTTTTCAAACTAATGGCTGAAGGAAAAAATGAAGGTCCTCAAAAGTAAAAGATTTGCTTGTGTTTTTATGTAAATAATACAAGACTACTTTCAAGTAACATCTGTGCTTAAAAAGTCAAACTGAGCATCAAGTTTGTTATCCAAATTTAACTTTTCCTAGAAAAAAACCTGACTTAAAAGCATCCCTGCTGGTTTTAAGTTGCCACAGCCTGCAACATCCAGATGAGGCAGGACTGTCCACCTTTGAAATTCATCTACCCACATTCATCCATGGCTCATATACAGCTTATGTGAAAGATGAATGCTGTGGATTCCTCTTCCATTTAGCTCTCTGCTGGCAGCAAATTTATCAGAGACAGTTGGTCTGCTCTAAGGTTTTACCTTCTCTTCAGAAAATAAATTAGGAGTATTAAAACTTCAGAAGATAAGATGCTTCTGAAGCACTGTTGAACTCTGCTGCTAGGCAGGAAGGAGGGGAGAGACATTATGTATTCAATGCTGACCTTTCTGCTAAAGCCTGCGGTAGGTCTTGAGCAAGTCATTAAAGTAGTTTGTGTTAGGAAACAGACTTTTTAAGAGGTTTGAAGTATAGTAATTCTATTTTCTATATTACTTTATTGAACTAAGACTACATTCTATAGTCCTTTCTTGTAAAAAAATAAAAACAACAGTGATGAAACATGCTCAATATTATATCCATTGATACTGACAGTAAAAAAGTGATTTCAGTGGTGTGTCATCAGATGCTGTTGGGGTTTTTTTCAATGACAGGGCAAAAACCCCCAACATTATAATTACTTAGAATATTTATTTTTTTTAATTTGAACTATTGTTATGCAAACCATTTCTAATCCCATTAGAATCTGTGATCTAAATTTCCATATTTCACCATCAGCACTCTAATTATATGTGAACACATTAACAGCACACAAAATATGAATTACAGAAATATAAATCACGCTCTATCAGGCATTAGGTCTTCATTGTCTCTTTCCCATTTCCACCCATCATCACTTCCATGCAAGAAAATGCTATGGAAAATATAAAACATACAGAACCAACACTGAAAATGCATGGAGAAACATCAGAAAAGGCCACAAATGCAACCAGAACTATCTTACATTTCCTGTGCAATGAACATTTAAAAAGCTTAATTACCTTGGTATTGAGGGAAAAATGCAAAATATTCTTCAGCAAAATACACAAAATACAAAATAGTCTGTTCTCATTAAAGAATTAGTAACTAATGGCTTTTTCGCTTAGGAGACAATTTTAAATGCAAAATATATTATGAGCTACATGTCATTTTCAAAAATCTAACTACACTTTCTCCATCATAAATCCTATGAAATTTGGTCTTTTAAAAACCTACTCAATAAAGAATATAGGTGATCTTATTCTAGAATTTAATTTAGAAATTAGAAATATACAAAAACTTGAGTACCAAAAAGTTAAAGCTGAGTTACTGTCAATAATGTCAGTATTTAGAAACTTTGACTGTTAAAAGAGAAAGTTGAAAATAAAAATAGCAGTTACCTTCTCTTAAGCCAAAAAGGAAAAAAAAACCAACCACAACAAAACCCACCCATCCAACCAACCAATCAGCTAACTAAATAAACAAATAAGTGGAAATGACTTGAATGTGAGGTTTCTGAGTTTAGAATGCTAAATCAGTGCTATAATAACAGTAATTCCAAATATCTCTGTTGATGGCAAATAGTTTAAAAATACTACCCCTAGAAGGATGGAAATGGTAGAAAATACAGACATAGCTGGAAATATTTCTTTGCACAAGCAATAGCTAGAGCTGTCATTTTACTTCAAACTGGTTCTTACAAATACTTAGGAATATGACAAATGGCACAGAAATGCATGCTTTGATATTTAAAAGTGTTCATGTGGACTTGTGTGAAAAGGTCTGAAGATTCATGGTTTTACCATGACAAACCATTGGACAGAAGTGTTTACACCAGGAAGCAGACATCTTGAATGATATTTGGAGTTTCTTTGCCAACTTAGTGGAAATGGCTTTTTTTATTATTATTTTAAGGGTTGATAAATTTCCACAAATATACATAACATGGCCTATGGTAATATACCACTACATCAATTTTTCTCAGTGACAGAGAATATACATGGAAAAAAGCATTTGGAAAATTCCAGTAAAGGTTTAGTGTTTAAAGAGAATAGGGGAATTATGCATTTTGTTTTGTCAATAAACAAATAATTAAGAAGCTGGTTGTTAAACTGCAGTTGAATCATATAGGTAAGGAAATGTTCACGTTTGATAAAAATATGTTCAGTTATTCGTAAGCTGTGGACTGCTTTATACTAACTAAAAAGATCAGTGAGAGAGTAAAGATACAAAGTGTGTTTTTAAGTTGATATTTGTGGTCCTGTAGACTGAGATATTTGATACTGTGTCTAAATACTGGAAATGAGATTTCAAGGACAGCATTAAGAGTAACTTCCAAAACTGCCTTCAAGTCATACACTTATAAGCAAATAAGAGCCAATTAAGGAGAATGAACAGTTTCCTCCAGTTCATACCCACAACCTATTCCTTCCCTCAATAAGTGGTTAGTTAATCCTGCCTTCATCAGAAAAATAGAAATCAATATTCTTCCAGACCAGGATAGTGGATCACACCACATGAACAAGGGCATAATAATGTTGTGCATTATTTATAGTCCTGTGAACTCACTAGAACACATTTCACCAGATTCGTTACCAAGCCTATAAAGTTAAAACTGTGTCTGCAACAAAATAAGAACATTCCTTATAAATTTACATAACCAAAATGGCCATTCATCAAGAAGGAAATCTTATAGGCATGGGGGAAGGCCATGCTCACTTGTCAAAAAACAAGTCATCAGGGAAGAAGACTGACCTGGCTGAACAGAGACTTTTGGCTGGAACTCAGAAAGAAAAAGGGGAGTTTTTGACCTTTGGAAGAAAGGTCAGCAACTCAGGAGGACTACAAGGATGTTCTGGAGCAATGGCAGGTGGAAAATTAGCCACCTCAAAGCTCAACCAGTATGTAATCTGTCCACTGGCATAAAAGACAACAAAGAAACTTTTTAGAAACAGCAACCAAAGAAGAGCTAAATTTATATCCTCCATTTATTGGATACAGGGGGAAACAGTGACAAATGAGGAATAGGCAGAGGTATTTAATGTTTTCTTTGTGTCAGTCTTTAATAGTGAGACCAGTTGTTCTTCAGGTATGCAGCTCCCTGATCGCCATACAGGGACAGGGGGCTGAATGAAAGCCCCATATACAAGAGGCAATGTTCAGTGATCTGCTACACCCCTTAAACATACACAAGTCTATGGGGACAGATGAGATCCACCCAAAGGTACTGAGTGAGTTGGTGGAAACACTGAGACACTTTCAATAATTCACCTGCAGCCCTGGTTAACCAGGGAGCTCCTGGCTGACAAGAGGTTGCTAAGTGTTGGCTAGATGCCCAACCACAAGAAAGGCCATAAGGAGGCTCTGGGGAGCCACAGCCCTGTCAGATTGACTTTGGTGCTGGGGAAAATCATGGAGCAGGTCATCTTTAACCTCATCATGTGGCACAAGTGGGACAAGTAAGGAATCATGTCCAGCCAGAAGGGATTTATGAAAGGCAGGTGCTGCTTGACTGACTCAATCTCCTATTTCAACATTCCCCAGTTAGTGGATGAGGGAAAGGCTGTAAATGTTCCCTGCCTGGATTTCAATTAAACCTTTGACACCATTCTCCACATTATTTTCCTGGAGAAATTGGCTACTCATGGCTTGGGTGAATGTACTGTTCATGGGATAGAAAATACCACCCAGAGAGTGGTGTTAAATGGAGGTAAATCCATTGGTGGCTGGTCACCAGAGGTGCTGGCCAAGGATCAGTGTTGGGGTCAGTCCTGTTTAAGATCTTTATCAATAACCTGAACAATAGGATTGAGTGCATCCTCAGTCAGTTTGAAGATGATACCAAGTGCCATCTTGGGAATGTCAATCTGCTGGAGGACAGGAAGGCTCTGCAGAAAGGTGTGGACAGGCTGGATCAGTCTGATAACAATTTTATCAGGTTTAACAAGACAAAGTACCAAGTGTTGCCCTTGTGTCACAACAACCCCATGCAGTGTTACAGACTTGGTTAACACTTGGACTTGATGACCTTAAAGGTATTTTCAGCTTAATGATTCTATGATTCTAAGAGTAGATGTAAAGCTGCTTAGTGGAAAAGGATAGGAATATTGGTCAACAGCTGGCAGAACGTGAGCCAGAGTGTGCCCAGGTGGCCAAAAAACCAATGGCTTGTATCAGAAATAGTGTGGCCAGTAGGATCAAGGCAGTGGCCATCTCCCTGAAGCTGGCAATAATGAGGCCCCACCTTGCATCATGTGCTCAGTTTTAGGGCCCTCAGTACATGAAGGACATTGAGGTGCTGGAGCATGTCCAGAGCAGGGCATCAGAGCTGGTGAAGGGTCTGGAGCACAAGACTTGCAGGAGCAGCTGACAAAGCTGGAGTTGTCTTGCCTGGAGAAAAGGAGCCAAAGTAACAAGGACAAGACAAATGAGCCTCATAGATGTGCCAGGGGAGGTTTTGATTGGATAGAAGGAAAAATTTCTTCATTGAAATGGTTGTCAAGCACTGGAAGAGGTTGTCAAGGCTAGTGATGGAATCACCATCCCTGGAGGTATTTATCATATGTTTTGATGCTCCACTTAAGGACATGGTTTAGTGTTGCACTTGGTTGTGTTAATGGTTACAGTCAATGATCTTAAAGGTCTTTTTCCAACTGAATGGTTCTAGGATTCTACAATTAAATTCTCCACTTCCAGTCGTCATGTCACATGTGCAAGGGCTCATTTAAGAGGTATCTTGCCGTTGGACACACAAATACATTTGTACGCTTCTGAGATTTATCTACAAGTTTCTGACCATTGTCCCTTCTCAGTTACAGGGTTGGGTATTATGGATCCAGAAAAGCCTATGTCTGTACATATTTTGTAATACTTATCCTATAATATTAACATACCTGATACATCAATTAGCTCATGTTCAGGATTTCAGCAAGGCAATCTCTATGTTCATACTGCTTCCTGAGAAACTAACAGATTTGTCCTTGTCAAGGGAATCTAAGCTTGCAAAAAATTACTTGCACAGCCTATGGAGTCCAGAATTTCCTTTTTCTTATCTGTTTATTCAACCCAGGCCTAATTACGGATTGATCCTGAATGGGATTTCTAGGTCTTTAGAACATCATAAATAATAAATAAGTAGATAGAAGTAATAAATTGACTTTACCATAATGCAAGAGTTCATTCTATAGCCAAGGTGCTGTTTTGTGTGAAACTAACAGCACTGAACTTAAGATGATTTCCCACATAAATAAATAGAACTGCCTTCGAAATACTTTCTGAACTGCTTCTCCATGAAATCACCCTGTCAACTGGAATTCTACCTGACAATCAGACACTGTAGCACAAGTTACAACAAAAAATCTCTGTGTTAGCATATCAATCCCACAAGAATCTCATTCATATTATGAGTGACACAAAATTTAAGAGCTGTCTCTCGGTACTGACCCTCAGGTATTTATCAGCAATGTTTGCTACTTGTGTATAAATGTAACTATTTGAGAAGCAATATACCCAGGTATAAGAGAATTTTGCAGTTTACAGTTGCTAGTGTTTTTGTTTCCTCACCCTGTGGACTGCTTAGGGAGAGAAATAGCTTCCTCTAAACAAGGAATTTAGAAAAACCAGTACAATTTTCTGATAATTGCATACTACAATAAGTTCAGGTCTGAATGGATAAACTATCTGTAAAAGTAAGATTCAATGTATTTTAACTGTATATTTTAGATAAATTAACAAAGGACCAACAGATTTGTGATCTTTAACAAGGACCACTTTTTTGTGGTTTCCAACTCTTTTTTCAGTACAAGTGGAAAAAGAGTTTACTCCTCTTTCTGTTTTGAAATGTGTCTCTTAATGATAAATGAATATGGCAATGGCACATAGGGATTTCTGATTATACAATTTGTCTTCAGTGCCACTGGATATAATTTCCTGTTTCAATCTTCCCCACCTTTTTTCTGTTATATCAAAATTGCTAGGATTTTATAGAACTGTTTTTCTCTGCAACAGCTTGAAGATATATGTAAAATTAAATGCATTGGGTACTTAAGATCTGATAAAACATTGTTAATTTGTTTTCCAGCATATTTAATATTCAGATCTCCAAAGATCAAGCTCAGGCAGGAAGAATAAAACCTGGATACAGCACAGAAAATCTACAATGATGATTACTACACAGAATTCCAGAAAAAAGAGCCTCACAGATGAGAAACATCAAAAGTCCTGAAACACCTACATACCATTCATGTCTCATAAAAAATTTTAACTAGGTATCTGTCGCTCTGAAAAATCTACCTTAAGCTAAAAGTCCAAGAACTTTTAAACACAACTTGGTAAATGCGTTAAAAGTAAATGCATACAAAGCTGTCAGATGTTTTTCAGCTGCCTGGCAAATATATGTAAAGTAGGATATCATAAGTTATTTGATTTCATTTTATTATTTAGTTTGAAGTCTTTCATTTGCTTAAGAATTAAATATTTTGTATATGTACCTGACATTTATTTAATTTTATTTGATATGTAATTCTATTTTTGAAAGAAAAATAGAAAGGAGTGTTGAAAGGAGATAACATGTTGTAGAGGATCTAATCACGACCTGCAAAGTGTCTTCTGGTATAGCACTGTTACTTCTTTTGCTACTCTTAATTTAATTCTTTGTTTATTTTTTAGTTTTGACTGCAAATCTGTTCATTTCTTAAAGCAAGCCTTTCCTCTCTGCCTTCTTGTTACAGGTTAATTTAACTGGTGTGGGCAGAAGGACTAAAACGTAAAACTTAGTGACACACAGTGTCACTATTAAAATTTAATGAATAGGACACACAGCACATTCATACCAAGCAAACCCCCTGCCCAAATGCTGACTAGTAGCACTCAGGGTACCTCTAGGAGAGGGGACGCTTGCTCCCACCCTTCAAGAGATGGTGACCTGGTTCTCTCATCTAACACCACCACCTCCACTACACTACCACATACCTCTAGATGTTCCTCTCCACCTCTGAGGGGCTATATTCCAGCTGTGCATTATTTTCTGCAGAGATTGTCATCATAAACCACTAATGTTCCTGTTTATCATGAAGCTGAAAATAATCCCTTTGGCTTTCAGCATATATGTGATTGATGGCTTTCATCAACCTCTGCTCCTCCAGTTCATCTGTGTTACACAACAGGTGAAGTAAATGCAGTGAGAATCACATAACAAAGTTCTCTACCCCTTCTTTATTTTCCAGATCTGAGCAGGACAATCAGTCAGAACAGGGCAAATCTAGTGGGAGTCACAGCTATCTAAATGGTGCTTTCAGATAAGCTTCATCTCTGGCTTTTCCACAAGTATGTACTGAGAAACATCAAGCCTACCAGAGAAATATCATAAAACTTATAGCCAGTATTTTACATTTTGAGGATGAGAGAGTAGATGAAAAATGCATTCTAATATAGATCTAATTAAAATGCAGGTTTATATACACATGCCCCCTACCTCCAAAATCTCCAAAAAGATTGCACTATTGGCTTTACTGAGTGCAGAGCATGTTCTGGTGAACACTATAATAATTGCCTATCAGCCTGCTGCAAAGTATCAGTTGTTCTCAGTTTGAGCTAGTCAGTAATTATGTTAGAAGTTGATACTGTCACAGATTGCTGCCAACAAACAATGTATAAATTAAAATGCAGTTATTATTCAGCATATTGCACAGTATAAATTTTCCAGTATAATTCATTCCCTAGAAGTGGCAGCTGTTGCAACCTTCTAAGTATACAAAATAATCCAGCTATTTGGAGATGCATAGGTCTGCTCCCTCCTGGAGACTTTCTCTGAACTGCAGTTGAAACACCTGACAGTTCATTGCAAGACCAAATGTATTCTAAAATTCTTTCCCATTTGTATTCATAGAAGCATAGAATTATTTAGGCTGGAAAGGACCTCTCAGGTCACTGAGTCCAATCATTAACTTAACAGGTGCCAAATCCACCACTAAAACATGTCCCTAAGTGTCATATCTACATGTCTTAAATACCTCCAGGGATGGTGACAGCCACCATTACTACCCTGGGAAGTTCATTCCAATTTTTCATTCAGCAAAGAAATTTTTTCCTTATACCAAATCTAATAAGCCTTAGAGTTTTGACTCTGAAAACAGATAGGTATATGGAAAACTTTTCTGTGTGTAATAAAGCAAATTTTAACACTATTTTCATAATCATTCATACAGAGCTCATCTTTTTAGAAATGGAGACAGAAACCATGGGGATCAAAAAAAGGAAAAACTTCCAAACTCATAAGCCAACTACACTAACGAAGTTTAATTCATGCACAAAAAACTCAAGAGCATTGGCAACTAAAAGCATATTAAGATATTTTGTGCTTGAGATTCAGAGAACAGATGAAGAGAAACCTCTTGGAGGTTGTTCACTCTTTCACCTCTAACTGGATTCATAGACTTCAGTCAATTACACTTTCCATGTCTAGATTTGCACAAGTTTAGAAGTGGTAAAATAACCCCCCTGGCCTCAAAGCAGGGTGTGAGAACTGAAACAGAAGCCCTTGGACTATTTCAGATGAAAAGTAGTGCTTAAATGAAAGTGTGATTCTCCACTCTCCCTTACCTTGGTGTTATAGTCGTGTGACACTTTCAACTTCCTGGAAAGAAAACCAAATGATGCTGTTGGGTGAGGTTTCTTTGGTTTTGTATTTTTTTTTAAAATTATCTCCGACTTAATCAGACATAATGGCTTATCTTATCTTAGAAATCCCAGTGGACTCTAAATTTCTTAGATTATTACAAAGCAGTAACTTTCCTCATTGTGAACAAAATAAAAGTTCTTCTAATTGGATTTTTAATCTGTAAGATCTGTATATATGTGTATGTTCTTCCCCCAAGAACACAGTTGACTGAGTGATTTTTGTTCTATGTGTGTGTTTTTGTGTGTGTGCGCTATATTTGTGGCCTATCTGGATATTTTCTCACAGTCTCATCATCACCACAGAAAGCAAAGTAATTTAAAAAGTCAAGGTACAGAATTAGAAACTGAGTGCACAATCTTAGATTACCTCAGAGAGTCCATTTTTTATCTACTGTTTGCTCATAGGGGTTCAGTCAGCAAATTTATAGCCGTTTCAGGGGAAACAAGTACATGGTGTGACCTTGAAAATACACTACAAAAAGGATCATTCCTTAGTTGTGGCTTCACTTGGCAAAACAAATAAATGGAGATATATGTGTATAATGTGATAGTTTAATTTTGCTGTTGGTTATTATTCAGAGAGATAGTGTTTTGGGATTGACTGTGGCAATCTCAGTGTGATTCTAATCACATCTTTCTTGACCCTGTGCTCTATAAAGTGCCCTGGGTATTAAGGTGATATATCTGACCTTGAAATAAACACTTATATAACATTAAAGGAAACTGCCTACTTAACACTGGATTTTAAAATATTCTGAGCCCGTTAAACTGTCCTAGTGAGACTTGGTTAGAACTGACCCCTCTTATCCTGTCTGAAAGGGTTGGATTCTGCTAAGCAAAGGCAGGTACAGATGTGTACATTCACCACTGAAGCAGAGCTGCATTTTTCTGTCAACAGACCTGAAATTCTCTCCATGCTTTGTACAGTAATCTGACAAATTTTACCTGAAATGAACATGAACACATTTCACTTGAGATTCTACCACTTGTTAAGTTTAGTGTTCTGAAAGAAATTTTCATAATTAATATTAAATTAATCAAAACTCCATCAGTGACATTTCTCTTTCAGTATCTACATATGCATCTATGTAAGAACCTGCCTTGTACTGAAATGACTGAGACAAAGCTGTATTTCTATATATGTATACATGCAAATATACATGTTATAAGAATGTCACTAGAGTGAGAGATCCATTGTCCATTAAAGTAGCATCTGCCTTAAAAGACCTAATCTGATTTTATCATTAGCCATGTCCACATGCAGTTTTCCTACAGATGAATTATGAGAAACATTAAGCATAGTTAGAGTATGAAGTGTTGCATATTTTGTAATTAGTATCAATGTTCTAATAATTTTGTGCAATAAATCAGCAAATTGACAAATCTGCACAACCCACATGATATTGCTATATCTACATGGATAAATACATACACACACAAAAACATACTGAATAGGATTTTATGAAACGCAAGAAGTTAATACCAAGTTTCATTGAGAATTATTATAAACATCTTCAGAAAAAAAAAAAAAAAAAAAAGAAGCACTAAACAAAATTAAAGTTAATTGATTCTGTGCTTTGAATTCCTATCACAGAATTGCTGGTTGTACTTTAACCTTGGAATAGGTATTGATTGACATTTACCACATGGGACTTCATTACTTGACACTAGTATATCAGAATGTAAAGTGGTGCTTTCCAAATATAGGCAGCAATACACTCACACATTTATCTATGACATAATGGGGCTCTGGTATTGACCTGATCCCCACGTTGCCCAGAGTGCATAGCTCTCAAGCATGCACTGCCTTTTGTTAAGGATATTCTTCTTGATTTCTTCTAGGAAACTAGGAATGTAGCCAAAAAAGGAGAAGGAGGTGAGCTCACTTTAAGAGCCATCCCAGCATGTAATTCAGACAATGTACACACACTGTGCATACAAAATTCCTTTCGAGTTTTCTGGCCTAGGCTTTGTGCTGAAAACCATCTTCTCTGTACTCTGCTTCACTAAGGTCAGGTGAGATACTCAATCTATACAATATATTCTTCAGTCAATGAACAAGCTTAAGGAACTTCAGTATTTCAATCAATCTTCTTTCCATTAAAAAGGACGTCAGTTTCATTATGAAGGTATTTATTGACCTCTGAATAGGTCTTCCCACCAAATGATGGAGGTGATTGTGGGAGAGCTTTTTGCTTCTTGTCACAGGGGTGACAAGATTTGTTTTTTAGTATCTATTTTTAAATATTTGAAGTACCTTTTCCCTGAAAAAAGGTCACTATCTTCTGTTGGGAGATGAGAATGAACTTGATATTGACGTAAACAAGTCACACTCACATTTCTGCTGCACACACACACACACAAGTGTGTGTGTGTGTGTGTGTGTGTACCTTGCTTTCACTAGCCTTCTCATCAGAAAAAAAGACAAATTTAAAAAGTCGATGTGCTAATCTGAATCAAGATTGTGTATATCAGGACTATTAAAAGCCTCAGAGCGGATAGATTTTTCTGTGCTTTGAATTATATTCACAATATTTTACCTATTTATTTATTTATTTTAACAGACTGGTAGAAATTAATGTGAATACACACATTTCTAATTCCTGTCTACATTGCTACTTAGCATTAAAATGCTACCAAAAATATGCAATATTGTATGACTAAATCTTACTTTTTTTTCTGTACTTGTTTCTCTTTGTATTTATTTGTTGGAATACCCAATGGCCAATTAGAAATCCATTTCTCTGACAGTTAAAATCTATAATTCATCAGATGCAATATGATAATTGCCTGTTCATAATCTCGAACATTGCACATCATTGAGGAAATGATTCAGAATTGTTTTCCAATTATAAATAAACTTAATTGCTTGGAAAACATACTGTCTCTTACAATCTCATAGAAGCCAGCATTGGGAGTAAGATGACACTACTTAAAGTTTTGCAGCTCATAATTTAGCAGTTTAAATGCACAGTTAAAACTTTATAGACATACATCAAGGCCAATGGTGCTATTCATGCCCTGCAGTTGCATCATTTGAAGCTTAAATCAGGGATATGGTGATGATCAGATAGAGACAGTGATATGCCTTGGGCCACAGTTTTCAACTCACTGACAAACACGGAGTTTCTTAGCCTGCAAACTTCAGCAGACTAAAGGGACAGTAAGAAGAAGTGGATTCATTCTCCTTTTTCTTGGTTGCTCTTTAGAGATTTATTAGCCATCAGAAAAGTATTTGAATGTCCTCACCCTCTGGAGACTCATGTCTTATATCAAAAAATCACATAATCACAGAGTCAATTAGATTGGAAAGAATGTCTGAGATCATGGAGTCCAACCTATGACTGAACACCACCCTGTCAACTAGATCTTGGCACTGAGGTCCCTGTCCTGTCCTTTCCTTTAACACCCTCAGTAATGCTGACTCCACAACCTGCCCGGGCAGCCCATTACAATATCTACATGATCCCTTCTGTAAAGAAATTCTTCCCAATTTCCAGGCTAAACCTCCCCTCATGCAGCTTATGACTGTGACCTCTTGTCCTGTTGCTAGTTGCCTGGGAGAAGAGTCCAACCCCCACCTGGCTACAGCTTCCTTTCTGGTAGTTGTAGAGAGTGATAATGTCACCCTTGAGCCTCCTTTCCTCCATGCTAAATTATCCCAGCTCCCTCAGCTGCTCCTTGTAGAACTTGTCCTGCACACCCTTCACCAGTTTCATTGTTGTTCTCTGGACCTGCTCCAGCGCTTCAGTGTCCTTCCTGAATTGAGGGGCAAAGTACTCATCACAACACTTGAGATGCAGCCTCACAAGTACTGAGTACAGGGGAAGAATGTCTCCCCTAGTCCTGCTGGGAACGCTATTCCTGATACAAGCCAGGATGCCATTGGTCTTCCTGGCTGCCTGGGAACATGACTGGCTCATGTTGAACTGGCTGTCAACCAGTACCCCCAGGGTTTTTCCTGCTAGGACACTCAGCTCTGCATGAGGTTATTTTAGACACCATGTAGGACCTGATGACTGGTCTTGTTGAAACTCATGATGTTGGTCTCAATCCATCAATCCAGCCTGCTCTGGTCCATATGCAGAACCTTCCTGCCCTCCAGCAGATTAACACTCTGACTCGTTGTCTATGAATCTGCTAAGGGTAGACTCAGTGCCCTCATCCAGATTATCTATAAAGATATTAAACAAAACTGGGCCCAACCCTAATCCATAAGGGGCACCCCTAGAGACCAGACTGGATGTAGCACCATTCACCACCACTATCTGGGTGACTATCACTTGCTTTCTGAAATTTTTTGCTTTTTTCCTGTGCTTCCTCCTTGCTCTCTTCCTTGATAGTAAATAAAAGTTAATTGTCATTTTTGTCACCAACATTAGACCTCATTTGTGCCTTAATCCTACTCAGGGTATTTTCAAACTTTCCTTCCTCTCTGCACATGCAGATTGGGACACATGGGCTTCCAGATTTCTCAGGAATATCTCATAAGAGCCTCATCCACTAGATGAGTCACCTGGCCATAAAAGGCGATCAGTTTATTCAGGTAGGATCTGCCTTTCCTAAACCAATGTTCTCTGGGTCTGACCCCTTGGTTGTCCTGTAGGTGCAGTGTGATCACATTCAGAATAATCTGCTCCATAACCTTGCTGGCAGCAAATCAGGCTGATAGGCTTGTCCTTCCCTGAATCCTCCTTCCAACCTTTCTTGCAGATGGGTGTCACACTGGCCAATCTCCAGTCATCTTGGACCTCCCCAGTTATCCAGGGGAAGAAAGATAAATGGTGGAAAGCAGCTTAGTGACTTCTGCTAATTCCCTCATCACCCTAAGAGACCAGCTGAGGATAACTAGTTTTACCGTTGGCATATCAATCTCTCTCGACAAAATGTGTAAAAGAAGCTGTGGAAAATGAAATCTTTATCAAATTTTTCCTTGCTAATCTAAAACATGAGCTACAGGAGCTACTTAGACACATAACTGCTACCTGGAAATAAATAAAGTTGGATAGGATTGAAATTATTGCCTTTTCACTCTGCATTTTCAATGATAATGATAATGATAATTTGAAACTCATGTAGTGACTTCTTGTTATCCCAGGCAGGTGGGCAGTGTGCTAGGTCCTAATATTTCTATGATGAGTATGTAATAAGGTTGGTTGTTGCAAAGGCAGAAGCACTGCCAATGCTGAAATGTGTCATAGACATCCTCCTCTTTTGTCTCCTTTTGAAGAATGAAAAGCAGATTGCTCTGACTGATGAAGATGTTATCAAAATGTGATTCTTAGTTCAAGTGCCTGAAGTCTGGAACTGTCAAAAGACTACATGGAAAATGAGCTAAAACCTGTTAAACCAGACTATTTGCAAGCACAACCACAAACCAATCCCAAACAAAATAACCTCAGTCTGGAGAACTTTTGGTTCCTTAGAGGCATAGGCTGAAACAATACTGATGCACAGAGACAATGGCAATCTCACAAATGATTGCCTATCCTGTTCTTAAAACTCTTCAGTGGCAGAAGCTGCATGGTGAATCATTCCTTAACTAAATCTTACCTCATACCCTGCAGATGAGATCATAAACTATCCAAAATAAGGCTTGCCTGAAGCACATATTTGAGAAACGCCAGAAAAATGAAAGAGATTTGTATACTTTTGCATATATTTATACAGTATATAATTTGTGAGGGCTTTCTCTTAAAAAAGAATTTTCTTTTGTGCAAGTTACATGCACTGAATATATGAGTGACATCACCCTTACCTCCACATTGTATCTCTAAATAAAAGCATATAGAACAATAAAATCACTTAGGTTGGAAAATACTTGCAAGATTGTCGAGTCTGACCATCAACATTCTTCAACATTCTTAAATCCGCCACTGAACCATGTCAGTAAGTGACACAACTCTTAAATAACTCCAAGGATGGTGTCCACCACTTCACTGGGCATCCTGTTCCAAGGCTGGACAAATCTTTTCCCCCTAACTTCCAATCTAAGCCTTCCTTTATGCAACTTTGAGGACATTTCCACTTCTTCTATCACCTGTTATTTGGGAGAAGAGACATCACTACAATCTCCTTTCAGGTAGTTTTAGGGAGTGATAATTTCTCCCTCGAGCCTCCATTTCTTCAGGCTAAACAACTCCAGCTCTCTCAGCTGCTCCCTGTAAGACTTGTATTTATAGCAGTCTACTTTTGCTCTACCTGAAGAGAAAGAAACCAATTATTAACTAGGGAGAAGCAACAGCCTTTTCCCCTAAAATAACCTTAAGGGATCAAAAGAGAAATAAGTACAATTATCTTGCAAAATGCAGCAACATCTCACAGTATATAGCTAGATTTGCCTTTTTTTTTTTTTTTGTACTTTCTTGATGTTCCAATATAAAATACTTATTTGTGAGGTTTTTTTTTTTCAGTATTCACTAAAAGAAACTCCATAGGTCATCACAGTTGGTGTGACTGTGCCAATTCATTTACAGCTTCAAAGCAAAAAGGTCAGAATGAGATTACTACTCAAAAGCATGTCATACATGAGACAGGTAGGAATAGACACCCTTTGTTACAAAACCTGCATATTGAACATGGACAGTATGTTCCGACATTTAAAAAAATGTTTCTTTTCTTCTCTACTATGCATATTTAACATAACTCAATCTCATGAATATATAATTTACTATTTTCCAGTGATAATAGCAGAATAGAGAACATGAAATATTCAAAAGAGCAAAAATGTGAAAGATAAGGTTGCAGTCTCAGATACATATCCTTAGCAGCTAACATTATTCAGAAAATCAGAATTCACAGAAGTAACATACATTAAGTGAAACACCAAAGATCTATAAATATTATTAAATTACTCAAAACATGGAACAATGGAAAAATACACTTCAGTCAGGCTGAAGTTCAAGTCTTTCACATATTTTGGGAATGTACTTAAGGCTATCAGATTTTCTTCTGAATATGGTAAGATAAATGTTTACAGAAGTATTTGTTACTTTATCTTTCATGTCTTTCCTCTCAAAAGTTTCCTGAAACTGTCATTCAGTATGGAAGAATGGACAATTTCTGCTCTTACAATTGGTTACAAAAATAATAAAATAAGAAAAAAGTCAATTGCGTTTTCTGACAAACCTATGGTGTCTTATGTTATTTTCATGAGCAATGAATAAATCATAGAATGGTGCAGATTGGGAGATCATTTAGTTCCAACCTCCTTGCCATGGATAGTGAAACCTTCCACTAGACCAGGTTGCTTAGAGCAGTGTCCAAAAGGGACTTGAACACATCCAGGCATGAGGCATCCACAGCTTTGAGCAACCTGTTCCAGTAGCTTGCCACCCTCACAGAAAAGAATTTCTTCCTAGTATCTAAATCTAAACCTACTCTCTTTCAGGTTAAAGTAATACCCTCTTGTCCTACTACTTCATGCCCCTTTAAAAAGTCTTTTGCCATCTTTCTTGTAGGCTTCCTATAGGTACTGAAAAGTCTGCCTGAAGCTTTCTCTTCTCCAGGTTGAACATCACCAACTTTGTCTTTATAGGAGAGGTAACTCTTTCTTCTGATTATATTTCTGGCTCTCCTCTGAACACATTCCTCCTCCAACTCACATGTCATGGACTTCCATCAGTCCATTCTCCCAGCCTCTATTTATGCTTGGGATTGTCCCTACCCAGGTGCAGGACTTTGCACTTGGCCTTGTTGAACTTCATGAGGTTTGCATCCAGCCCACCTCTCAAGGCTGTCATGGCTCCTCTGAATGTCATCCTTTCCCTCCAGTGTGCCACACAGCTTGGTGTCAGCAAAAATGATGAAAGTGCAATCAATCCCACTGTCCAAACCACTGACAAAGGTATTAAACAGTGCTGGACACAATACTGACGTCTGAGGAACATCACTTGTCACTGCCCTCCACTTGGACATCCAGCCATTTACTGCAACTCTTTGTGTGTCACCATCCAGCCAATTCCCTATCCACCAGGTGGTCCACCCATCAAATACATGCCTCTTCAGTTTAGAGACATTGGTTTAGGATGCCATGAAGGACAGTGTCAAATGCTTTGGACAAGTCCAGGTGGATGACCTCAGCTGTCTTTCCCTTATCCACCAATGCTCTAACCTTGTTATAGAAGGCCAAGAGTTTTGTCAGGCATGATTTTTGTAGGCAATCCATGTAGGCCATCACCAATCAACTCCTTTTTTGCTATGAGCTTTAACGCAATTTCCAGGAGGATCTGCTCCATGACCTTGTCAAGCACTGGTGTTAGACTGGCAGGCCTGTTGTTCCTGAGGTCTTCCTTATTTCCTTTTATAAAAAAGGGGTTATGTTTCCCCTTTTACAGACAGCATTAACTTCATAGGACTGCCACAATTTCTAAAATATGATGGATAGTGGCTTAGTCACTTTGCACACCAGTTCCTTTATGACCTGTGTATGCATCTCATCAGGTGCCCTGGACTTGTGCGCTGTCAGATTCCTTAGACCTCAGGTTCTCAAATCTGATGTTCTCCTACAATGGACATTTCTTTATTCTCTTAATCCCTGCCTTTGCCTTCCACAAAGTTGAAATGCAACTGATAAAATAAAAAATCTATTACTGGGTACATTGCTATTTCACTAATCTTAAATGAGGCATATTAACTAAGGATAAACACTGGAAAATAGCAGCAACTCTGGTGATACAATTTGGCCTCTTTCATGCTAAAAACATTTTAAAAATGCAGACACTAAAAAATATAGCTCCTACCCAAACATTCATTTTGACATCGCTTCAGTGCCATATTGCTTCTGATTCTCAGGAAAAAATGCCAATGGAGACATCAACATCATATATAAAAATTATTTTGCAATGTAGATAGATTAAACCTACGGTCATTAACCTATAAAGATTATGAATTGCTTGATTGAAAAAGATTATGGATACAGAGAATAAATGATGCTCTCTTTAAGTTCAAGAACAGAGTTTTCAACATAATAATAATATAACATAATAAAAATATGATACGATATAATAATATAATATAATATAATATAATATAATATAATATAATATAATATAATATAATACAATATAATACAATATAATATAATATAATATAATATAATATAATATAATATAATATAATATAATATAATATAATATAATATAATATAATATAATATAATATAATATAATGTAATATATAATAATTTCTCATAGAACGGGAAGATCCCACTAAGGAGGAGAGAATATTGATTAGTATTTGCCAGTGGTGTAGTTGATGAGAACAGGACTTTTCTACTTGCTTTCTGAAAATTCTGTATTTAAACCAGATCTTTTATAATATTAATAATAATAATTTATCTAAACCCCCTTCTTGACTGTTTTGGGTTTTTTATGCTCCTCTTTAAAGAAATTTTGTTTGTCTTGTTTTTTGTTAGATTATTTTATTTGGTTTGGCTTAGGGTTTCTTTTGGGTTCATTCTTTATTCTTCTTGAATCCCATGATTTGGCAAGATAATCTCACAGGTAATTTTAAGATAGCCAAACCAATGTGTGTAGAGTTGGTTTTGTCTGTTATATCTTGCTTAGGGACACTGGTGTAATTTTTCATTTTATTGTTTTGATAGATATGAAGTTGAATTTGTTTTAAAGTGGCTGGATGGTTTCTTAGCTTCCTTGCATCTGTGCTTTATTTCTGTTAGCTGTTTTTTTCATGTGTAATTAGGGCCAGATGGAAGGGAAGGGAAGGGAAGGGAAGGGAAGGGAAGGGAAGGGAAGGGAAGGGAAGGGAAGGGAAGGGAAGGGAAGGGAAGGGAAGGGAAGGGAAGGGAAGGGAAGGGAAGGGAAGGGAAGGGAAGGGAAGGGAAGGGAAGGGAAGGGAAGGGAAGGGAAGGGAAGGGAAGGGAAGGGAAGGGAAGGGAAGGGAAGGGAAGGGAAGGGAAGGGAAGGGAAGGGAAGGGAAGGGAAGGGAAGGGAAGGGAAGGGAAGGGAAGGGAAGGGAAGGGAAGGGAAGGGAAGGGAAGGGAAGGGAAGGGAAGGGAAACCTATAATGATCATATGGTTTAACTGCTTGGCCAATTCATGGCTGAGAAAAAGTTAAAGCATGTTTTTGAGGGCATTGTCCAAATGCCTCTTAAACACTGACTGGGCCTCAAACACCTCTCCAGGGTGCCTGTTTCAGTGTTTGACCATCCTTTCAGTAAAGAAATATTTCCTGATGTCCAGTCTACACTTCCCATGGTGCAGCTTTGAACCATTCCCATGTGTCCTGTCACTAGGTAGCGGGGAGAAGAAATCAGCACCTCCCTTCTCATTTCCTCAAGAAGATGTATAGAGCAAGCTCTTATTCCTCATGCTGTTTTTTGAATAGAACTGTGCAGAATGCTAAATTTTGTTCATTACTTTGCTTCTGAAAAGAAACCCCACAACAGATTTTTACAGAAAATTCCTAACGTCTGCTACATTCAATTTTATGACAGAAGGAAGCATAAGAGCCGTGCACAATTTCAGTTTCCCTTAACAGCATCAGAAAAGGCTGACACTGATCTAGGATTTCATAAAATAAATTGACCTTGTGCTGTCCTCTGCATCAGGGTGAACTTCACCCTATAGTAATAATGGCAGTAGAAGTAACAACAGTAATTGCAAACAGTGCTATTGGACTGCAACCAGCCAGGACAATTTCAAGATAGCTACTATGCAGCTGAAATCACTGAGCAAGCAGATGCTTAGCAGGCTACCATTATATCTTTCAGTTATTGACGAAGAAAATCTCCTGGGTACCATGAGGACACCCTCTGGTTGTAGTAAAGCTGCTTAAAACAGAAGCTGTCAGGAAAAATTACCCAAAAAAATCTCTAAACCAAAAAACCTCAAAAACCAACACAACAGGGAACAGGCTATTATGGTGCAACTCATATTGTCCAGTGTTACAGAGTGCTTCAGAATATACAGTGGCAACAGGAAGGTCTAAACTGGGGTTGAAAGACTGTCTCAGAGAAGCTGCTTAGTTTTTTTCTTGCTGAGGATTAGTAAGAAATTTGAATGTGTAAATGTGCGCCTAGCCTGTACTAGAGAAATATGGAGTTATGTTTTTTTTTGGCTTTTGGTTTGCTGCAAGCAATATTTAAGAATATATAGGGAATTGGTGAAAAAATAGATTGAAAGGCAGATACATAGATATTTACAATGCAAATATTTTCCTTTCGATGAAGCAAAGTAAAGAAATGTGAAATGAAAACTGTTGACATTCTCAATAATATGCAGGCAAACACATCTCTCAGAATGAGTCCCTTTGTACGAGCAATTTTTGTTTCTGCCTCTGCAAATATGTGTACATATATCACAGTCACAGAATATGCTGAGTTGGAAGGAAGCCTCGAGGATCATCAAGTCCGACTCCTGGTCCTGCAAAGCACCATCTCCAAGGATCACACTGTGTGCCTGAGTATTGTCCAAATGATGCTTGAGCTCTGTCAGCCTCAGTGCTGTGACCACTTCCCTGGGGAGCCTGTTCCAGTGTCCAGCCACCTTCTGGGTGAAAAATCCTTTTCTAATAACCAAACCAAACCTCCCCTTATACAACTCCAGGCCATCCCCTCAGGTCCTGTCACTCGTCCCCACAGAGAAGAGTTCAGTGCCCCCCCTTCCTCTTCAGCTCACAAGGAAGATGTAGACCATGATGAGGTCTCCTCTCAGTCTTCTCTTCTTCAGGCTGAACCTATCCACAGCACTGCATTCCAGCACCTCATTCCCCAGTCTGTCCATACCTCCTGGGTTCCTTCATGCCAGCTGTAGAACCCAGTACTTTCCCTTGTTGAACTTCTTATGTCCAGTCCTCTAATTTGTCAAAGTCTCTCTGCAGGGCCTCCCTACCCTTGAGGGAGTAAACAGCTCCTCTCAGTTTTGTATTGTTTTGGTATTTATATAAAAGTAAATTCAAAGCACATAAATGGCTGCCTGCTTCTGTTTTAGTTTTTCATGGGGAAAAGTCCTTAAGGTCTATATATGACTAAATGATAACAGGAAGCTATACTGAGCAAAATGGGATAAAATAAAATGCTCACAGACAGATCAGGCACTAACCAGCTAACCAGGAAAATAAAGATGATGAGTTTCAAAAGTGTTAGTTATAGAAGTGCTTAAGATACATAGAGGCTTTAAGGAGCTCTTTGAAAAAAAATTGATCTTGCCAGTTAACACTAGGAATACAGTATTTAATATAGACATCTGGGTTTGGTTTGGTCTTAATTTCAGTACATTTTTGTTAATCAAAATTATTTCTAAACCACTTTTGAGGACAGAATTTTTATTCTATCGTTGCTGCTTATTTTTAAACAGTGATAGTTATTTGCAATACTTTAAATAGACTACCTGCAAGCAAACACTCTAGCCTTGATGGGTTTCCATCAAAAAATTAAATATCACATTTATATTACATAGAAATATGTGAAAGTACAGCATGTAGTGATTACTGTCATACTGATGTTGATCAGCATGTGAAAATTACATTTAAAATTGTGAAAATTGCTATTCATTGTTAAAATGATACACTTTTCATAAATGTCATGCTATTTTTAAGTGAATAAATTTTCATATAATGGATATGGGATATTCTTAGAGCAAAGAAGAAAATCAGAATCAAAATCAAACTTTAAAGAAATAAAAATTTTCATTTTGCAATGAAATAACTTTATTACATTGTTTACATTTTCCTGAATTGAAAACAAATGTGAAATGAGATTTTGTTTGTTGCCAAAAAATGTTCAAATGGAAATTCTGCATGCAGCTGTCAGAAGAGTTTTTCCATCTGTATTAGTGTGACATGTCCTCCCATAATATATATTGAGCTCTGTCAGGAGACTGGAATCTACAGCTAGTTTTTCTGGTGTGAGTGTTAGCTGGGGGTGAGATTTTTCCCTTCCATTCCTAGCTGACGTAGCTGTGTTCACATAATATTATAGACCTGGTTTTATTCATGACACATAAAGGTAAAAGCTTGCATAAGTCTTTGCACGGTTGATGCCTTCAATTTTAAGACCTTTTAGACCAGTTCTAAGTTTTCAATAGTGCTTTGTTTATGGACACTACATTAGCTCTGGTTCCTGAGTGAGTCTCTAAAGGACTGTAGAAATAAAAATTATAACTAACAGTAATAGGTATTTACAAAGTGTTTGGTGCAACTTGCAGGAATTTATGAAGCTAAGAAAAGAGTCATAAAAGCTGGGAGAAAGGGAGGATTTTATGATCTACGAAATCCAATAGATATAGCCATACAGATTATGCCCACACAATTTGTACCAGTGCAAATGAAATAGTTTTCTACTTTAATAAATTCTTTGGGGAATATGTGGCAAAAAGTTTCTTTTTGTTCCTTTTAATTTTAAAGTAGACTACCCCTCTTAATTAGTGCGTTCAGGCAATCACGTACCACATATAACAGTTGTGGCCGATGAAGTCATGGAATGCTTTAAATCAGAACAGGCAAGAAGGATTTAAAAAGGAGAATATTATATTTTTTGGAGTTCTCTTTCTATCCCTCTATAAGTTAATAAAAAAGATGAGAGAAATTAAGGAAGTCTGACAATCCATCTTATCTAACAAAATAAATGTAAATATTTTATTTGGAGTCTATATTTCTTAGATTAAATATATTTATTTAGTAACTAAAGATGCAAGATATATTCAAAATGTTTTCATTTTCAGCAAATCTTCTCAAAGAATTAAATCCAAAAATTTGACAATAATCAAGGTAATTTACAAACCAGTCATAAAATTATGACGTATTTCCATTGGGATCTGGATATTGTCACTTGTGAAATACCATAGATGTGTCATCTCATTATGCTTCTTATGTTTCAAGGAAGGTCTTGGCTAAAGTAAGGTCCTTGAATTATGTCCAAACCAGTGTCTTCAGTTTTTCGTTGACATTGAAATGCTCTCTGATGAGTAATGCAGTTGTTTTTTTAAAAAAATCCAAACAAATAAACAAAACAGTAAAGCTTTAAGGATACCAATTATGCCATAACACCATTACTGTTTAAAGATACAGGAATACAGGATATAATTCAAGTCAAATATCAGCAATAATTTCATCACATATGTGCTGGAACAATATATGGAAGGTAGTGAAAACTTTAACCAAAATGTGAAATAGAAATAGCAAACATACATAGAAATGAGGATGTAAAAAGTATTTTGAATTATGGCTTTATATAGAATGAAATGAAACAGCAATTTCAATATCCATCCTTATTTTAAGGCACAGAATAAAAATGCTAAATTGGGATTCACATTCTCTATAACAATCAAACATTGGAAGAACTTGGTTGCATTCACTTCTGGTCTTATTAGACTTGACATGGCTCAAAGTCTTTACTCTGAGAAGCTCTTTTAGATGTTTTAGAGAAAATGTTCATGATTTAATGTGTAAATCAAACTGAAGTAAGATCTAATTTTATTGATTTTATTTTTTGCAGTGCAACCTAGTGCTACCAATATTTTTTAGAGGTAAAAAATTCTTTCAGAATATGCTAGGTTGATTAGATATAATGGAACACACCAGTTGCTTCCCAAGATATTGATGAATACTTTGCAATTAGCCCCCCCTTCCCCCCATTTTACTTTACATTATCTATAAAAATGTGTAGCAACCCAATTTCCAATGGCATATAGACTTGAGGAAATTCTACTTCCCTTTTCTCCTTCCAGTGATGTAGTTCTGTTGATAACACCTACTTTGGGATCTCAGATTGCCGCTTTTATTACCCATCAAGGCACATTCATACTGATTATGGCCTGGAACAAATGGCTTGAGGACTACTTGTTCTTCTGGGCCATGGGCAGCACCCATTAATAACTGGCTGCTCCAGAGGAATCCAGTCTCCAAGGAATGGTCAGTAATTTCTGTAGGAAGCTTCCTCAAGAGACAATCAAAGACACATATTCATTGCACCCAGCACAGTCTGCCTGCTCCAGCACAAAGGGACATCTTGAAAGCCAGATGTAATTGCTAAGTTCTGCTTCTGACAAGTTGTAAGCTCAGAGGTTCAGATGAGAAGCAGTGTTTTGATTGGGCTAATTCATAGCTGTCAGCATGGATAATGGGCTGATGTGGAGATCAATGGCAGGAGAAGCAAAAATAAAAATTAATTTCCACAAAATGAAGGTCTTGGTCTGAACATTTTTCAGTCTAAGCAGATGATTACTTTTTAGATAGATAAGAGTACAAAATCCCCCTTGAATAATGACAAAAGCTTCTGCTTAACTTTTATTTGATTTGAGGTGTTATAGTCATATAGGCAACATCAACAAATCTCTGATTGTGGAAGCAACTGCATTTTCCCAAGCCACAGTTAAAGAAATGGCTACCTCTGTTCCTTAAACTTAATACATGCATGCTGCACTCTTTCTGTGTAGGGTTTTGGTGGATTTATAACATGTGACAGAATATCAGCAGCACGGATTTCATGAGCCATCATTAAAATATGTAAATAACACTGGTCTTAATATAACATAGCATAAAATTTAATAACTTATTAATACCTCTGGTTTACAGATGGGGATTACCTTGATCCTTGTCACCCCTGGAGAGTCAAGAAATTCCATATAGTGAAAGCCTTATATGTCCCATATTAATAAAGAGAAATTTCTTAGCATACCCAGGAGCTTTATAGTGAAATGTTATACCTAGTCAGAGTGCCAGTAAAGCAACATTATAAAAGACATGTATTTTTTTAAGAACAGATTATGAGTATTTCTTCTAGTATCTGTTACAAGTAATTCCAAAGATCATGAAAAAAACATTAATTTACATTCAGTTGTGGGGTTTAGATTTTAATTTGGGGGTTTGTTTAATTAAATATACCCTCTGTAATTTAGTTGCCAAGCCAGAAGGGAGGTTGTTATGTCACCAATGATTTGCTAATACATCCATTTTGCAGCTGAATGAAATGACTATTTGCCCTAGTGTATATTCATTCTGCAATGGGAAGTGTCCCATTGTAAGCTGAGCCACAAGTCTTCAAAAATATTAATGCTGTAGCAATTGGTGCTGTGGTAATGAGTCATAAATGATGACAAATGGCAAAAAAGGTGGTCTTATTATATTTAGCCATAAAACTACTGTTTTCTTACTAATTTTCTTACTGCTTACTTACTAATACAAGCACACAGATTAAACAAAATATCAAATAAAAAGCTTGGAGATTGTTAGTAGTTTTTATTCTCTTGTATTTAATTTTTATTTTTATTTCTATTCCCTGATGTTGCAGGGCTTTGTGGATTTTTTTGAGGGGTTGGATATAAAATGGAAGTACTGCAGACCAAGGATAAAAATTCCTCTGTAAAGCAGTGAGATGGGTCAGAGCAGCAATTTATAACAAATAATGGCAATATTGTAATTTAAACAGATACAAAGGAAGAATAAATTTTAGAGAGAAAATGCTGAAAAGCATGGGGTCTAGATAAATTCATTGTAATCACTGCTGTGCCAGTTAAATATCTTATAACGGGACACTACTGTGGTTAACTGAAAAGTAATATTGTCTGTCTCTGTGACCAGTGCTGTCATAAAGAAACAGAAATGCTGGAGGACATAGCTGCTGCTCAGAGTCTCTTTAAAACCTGGGCGGTGTCATCATATAGAGTTTGTTGTTACTGTAGTTGCATTTTACTGTCTTTGTTGGCAACAGGTTTTGGTGAATTCAGAGGAGATTTTCTGAGAGCTGTTCAGGGCCTCATGAAGGAGGTCAGAAGGTTCAGGTGAATACAATTTGCACAGGTTCATTTCCAAACATTTTTTAAGTGTTTGAACATAGCAGACAACCTAGTGAACCTACTCATAATGGGCTGCAAAACTGCAATTATCAAGTTAGTTTCTGATCTTCTGGTCACAAGGGAATTTTTTTTTTAATTTAAAAAATATATAGTCTTTCTAGTAAGATAAAAACAGAGAATTATAATCATAAATCTAGTTTCAGTTATGCATCAACAATTAAGACATTTTTATGCAATAATCTGATATTTCTATTCATACTTATAATTAATTTCTAAAAGAAGAAAGAGAAAAGAAAAAAGAAAAGAAAGAAAGAAAAGAAAAGAAAAGAAAAGAAAAGAAAAGAAAAGAAAAGAAAAGAAAAGAAAAGAAAAGAAAAGAAAAGAAAAGAAAAGAAAAGAAAAGAAAAGAAAAGAAAAGAAAAGAAAAGAAAAGAAAAGAAAAGAAAAGAAAAGAAAAGAAAAGAAAAGAAAAGAAAAGAAAAGAAAAGAAAAGAAAAGAAAAGAAAAGAAAGAGAGAGAGAGAAAGAGAGAAAGAGAGAGAGAGAGAGAGAGAGAGAAAGAGAGAAAGAGAGAAAGAGAGAAAGAGAGAAAGAGAGAAAGAGAGAAAGAGAGAAAGAGAGAGAGAGAGAGAGAAAGAGAGAAAGAGAGAAAGAGAGAAAGAGAGAAAGAGAGAAAGAGAGAAAGAGAGAAAGAGAGAAAGAGAGAGAGAAAGAGAGAGAGAAAGAAAGAAAGAAAGAAAGAAAGAAAGAAAGAAAGAAAGAAAGAAAGAAAGAAAGAAAGAAAGAAAGAAAGAAAGAAAGAAAGAAAGAAAGAAAGAAAGAAAGAAAGAAAGAAAGAAAGAAAGAAAGAAAGAAAGAAAGAAAGAAAGAAAGAAAGAAAGAAAGAAAGAAAGAAAGAAAGAAAGAAAGAAAGAAAGAAAGAAAGAAAGAAAGAAAGAAAGAAAGAAAGAAAGAAAGAAAGAAAGAAAGAAAGAAAGAAAGAAAGAAAGAAAGAAAGAAAGAAAGAAAGAAAGAAAGAAAGAAAAGTTTGAGAATAAATCAGAAGGAAAAAATAAAACAAAACTAGAAGAGTTCCTTTAATTTCAAACAAATAGATAGTTAGCTATTTTAAACTCCCTTCCACATCAGTCCTCTTGTAGCTGATGCTCCCCACGATCTCTCCATGTCTTGCCTTCTCTTCTATTGTACAGCACAAATGGTTCTTCAGTTGCAGGGTGAATTACATCTGGCTGAAAAAACAACCCAAAACTGAAGATGTTATTTTTCAGGGGAATTATTTACACTATCATTTCCACTGTGGGTAACCAGGCTTGTGAAACAACAAGGCCAGTGAAAAACTCAAAAATCCCAGGTCAGAGCAGGCACTTCAGCACTTTTGAAAGAAAACTAGTTTCTAACAGCCATCTAAGTAAGGCTAATTTATTTCAGGTATCACTGTGGGTCCTTTGCCAGGAACTTGTCCATGCTTATCTTGAAAAAGCATAACATGTTCTTCCTTATTTTCTGGTTGCCTTTAGGCTCCAGCCACCAAAGAAACACAAGTAGTAGAGCTGACACCCTTTGTTCACATGAAGCAGACACCTTCTATGCCTGAAACTGAAAACTTGTCTCCTGTCATTACAATGTAGTGAATAGTAGATGAATGTAGGTCAGAAACTCAGTTCTGTTATTACTGAAAGGTTTTCAGGAAGAAGTTTAGAAGGATTGGTTGTTTAACTTTGTTTTATTGTTCTGGCCTGGCCCAAGGTCTGGCACATTTTGATTGAGTCTTATACATTCAAACAGAGAAATCCAGACACATAACAAAATCATTGCAAATTATTACCTTGATGAACAAGCACTACTCAAAGCAAGCCTTGCCTAGAAGAATGGAGAAGTTAATGGGAGAGCAGCCTTCAAATCTTTTATGCAGTTTTCATTTGCTGATTTTGGATATCAAAAAGGCATTGCTGACAATTTTCAGGTTTTTATCACTTTGGTAAATTTCGAGTTCTATATTGACTCTGTCTAGTGTATTCAAGGTTTACAAGGCAGAATATGTACAATTTATTTTTAGGCCAGCTAGTATAAATGATAAAAGAGTGAGTTTTGAGGCACTTGATATCTGAAAGAGGTAGAAAACTTCAGTCGAAATACAGGCTGACAACATTTGTTCTGAGTTTAACTTAATTATGTGAGTTTGGGTTTTCTTAGTGCTTGACTAAGCTTTTGACAAGTTGTGAAGTGGTATGTGAGTACTGCTGAGACTGAGAACAAGACGTTGTTTTATAAATATACTTGGCAGAGAAAAAGAGGAGTTCATAGTGGAAATTAGCTTGTAAAGACTCAAGAACCAGGATATGTGAAGCAAACTTGGTTTCGGCAAGCCCATTCAAGTAAATTTACCTAGCATATAAGCCTGAGGGAAGGCTAAATTTTTCCATTCACCCATCATTCATCCTCCTGCTCCTGTTTCAGCTTCCAAACCCCATTCTTCCCTCAGGGAAAACACTACTTACTGTGATTTAGCTGGGAAAAAATGGCATCAGATCCTACACAAATCCAAAAATGTAATATCCTGACATCACTCTTAAGTTCTGACTCACCATAAGCCTAGCCAGCTCCTGAGCACAGCTATGCTTCTCTGTTAAAACAGAGGGTTGATAAGGGAGGTAAGTAGGGTTTTGCTTATGGCTCTAGGGCAGACATTGATCAAGAATGACTGCAAGAGCTTGGAGGCAAGTTCCTTAAGGAAGTTCCCATGGTCACACAGCAAAATAATAGCATACCAAGGTAAATTCATGTGTGTGTGTATGTATACATACATACATACATACATACATACATATATAAATATATAAATAAACCATTATAAAAGTCGTAAAAGCCTGAAGCAGGTTTCCCAGAAAGACAGAGAAACAGACCTGAGCAACCTGAGTTTGAACTTCAGATTAATCTTTGATTAGAGAACATGTCAGGACCAGCAAGGTTAGACACTGCACCCTCAGAACACTGCACCCTAAGGGTAAGGTATCCTGAGATGCAATGTGCAGAAATCTACACCAGAAATGCACAGATACAGATGTCTTTTATACCATTTTAGTATAGATTAATTAGGAAACATGTATTTGTCCTTTGAGATGTCATGTATCCCTTCTCTTCCAATTCCAGTGTAAGGACATGCTAATTGCCACTTCAAGATCCCTGGAAAGAGGCTTGGGCACAGGTGAGCCTTTGAGCCGTGTCCCTGATCTGAAATCAGAGGTCCAAAATATAAATAGTCCATGCATCAGCTTCTTTTCAGAACTCCTGCCTCCCATTTGCACCATTTTTGTTTGGGTCTTGTCTTTCAATTTAAGATCGTTATCTTGGGCAGAAACAAACGTCTTACATCTTCTGATCTTTACTTGTTCTGGTTTTTTTAAATGAGATTTACTTTTTATTTTTTAGTATTGGTCCCAGTTTGAGATTGCTTAGTACTTAAATTGCTTAATCTGTAATGGAAGCAAAAATTTTCAGGATCTATTCTGCCTTGTGATTTTTACAATCTTTCCTTTTAGGCACAAAATTTTTACAAGGAACTTTTTTTTAACAGTCCTTTTTTTGAGATATTTTTACTGCCTATTCATGAATTGTCACGATGAAAGCAACTATTAGAAAGTTCTAAAACCTGAAACAATATGTGTAAAAGGATATTATCCCAATGTACTTAACATTTTTAAACATAATAATTTTCTCTTTTCTCCATAAATACATTAAAAGTGTGAAAAAGCTCCATTCTGTGGTGAATTTTATAAGAATCATTATAAGAGTTTTGAAATTCTATTTTAGCAACTTGCTTAGAAATCTTGAGATTCTGTGAATGGTTAACTATGCACACAGTTAACTCTTCTGAACTTTTATAGAAATAAAAGTTTAGTATATTTTTACCATATTAGATTTTTTTAAAATGATAAATAGATGTACTGCAAAATACACAAATACACAAACACCACTAGAAACACAGCAATAAAGGGAGATCATCTGTATCAATTCTTTACTACCTTCTTCCCTTTACACACCATTAATAAGATCAAAGTTTTTCCTAATGCTTCAAGTAAGTGATGGTTCCTGAAAATAAAACTTACCCTGGTGACCAGAACACTGAGGACACAGAAAATGGCCATGGACTGAGTAGTGGACATTTTGTACTTAGATGTTTCCAAGGTTTTTGGTCAGGTTTTTCACAGCCTCCTCCCAGAGAAATTGCTGTGTGACTGGCTAGACAAGGTGTCTGTGCAGTGGGTGGGGACCTGGCTGCCTGGCTGCACCTGCAGGGTGGTGGTATTTGGAACCCAAAACTTCTCACAGGCGGGGTCTCCCTGGGATCGGTATCGGGCCCAGCGCTGTGTGATAGCTTCATGTTGGGCTCAAGTGCATCCAGACAAAATTCGCCAGCGATTACGAACTGAGTGGGGAAACAAACACTTCAGAACTCTGCAGGAAGAGCTGGATTGACTGCAGGAGCAGCAAGCAAAAGCATTGTACATTGCACTACAATGCAGCAGTACGGCATTGGGATCCACCCATTTGCATGGGAGATCTTTGGAAAGGCACCTGTGGGTGCTGGTGGACAATAAACTCAGTGTGAGAGAGCAGTGTGCTGTGGCAGCAAAGCAGCAAGTGAGATTCTAGCTTGCATCAACCAGGACATCACCAGAAGAGATAAAGAAATCATTATCCCATTCTATTTAGTGCTTGGCAGGCCACACCTGAAATACTATATTCAGTTTTAGTCCCTGCTATGGAAAAAAGTTCTGGACATGTTGGTGAAGGATCCAAAGAAGGCCAGCAAAGGTGACCAAAGGACTGGGAAGCCTGTTGAGGAAAGCCTGAGGGAAATGGGTTTGTTCAGCATTGAGAAAAGAAGGTTTGGAGAAGACTTTCTCACTATGTTCAAGCATTTAAAGGGTGATTGTAAAGATGGAGGCTCTTTCTTTCCGAGGAGCATGTGGGAAAGGTGAGGGGTAATACACACGTTAGTCCTGCAGAGATCCTGATTAGACACAAAAGAAAATTATTTACAATGGGAACAATCATTGAACATTGGAATTATCTTCCCAGAGACTACTCTGGGAAATTCTGTTAGATTCCCCAACAATGGACCCCAACAACGGACACTTTTAAGATTCAGTGAGACAAGGTGTTGAACCATCCTGTCTAGACTGTGCTTTTGCCATGAAATGTTGGATGAGGCAATCCCATGTTCCAAAGCTCCATGATTCTATGATTGAAAATCACTACCTGTTCTTGCAAGAAATACTTATGCCCTGGAAGCCTGTGATAAAATCTCTGGGACCTTTTCCTCCCTTCTCTCCTGGGACACAAACTCCTATTTTTAAAACAAAATAAAATAAAATCAGTCAGTCCTCCAGATTTTCCATTCTTTCTTCACTTGTCCCACGTGTTCTATTGAAATTTTATTCACCTCTGCTCTTTCCCAGTTTTCTAACAACATATGAACCTGGAAGCAGTTCTGCAGTTACATTATTTGTAGAGGAATAATTATACCTCACTTAATTTTCTGCGTGCAACTCACTTCCTAGCATGTTAGAAAATACCTTTTGTACAGTAGTTGTCTATTTGGACACATTTCCAGTCCTCTCAGATTTGCATCTTTCCCAGCCTCGTTGCTGTTGTCACTATATATTTTGATGTATTTTTTCTTTATGTGTCCAGTTTTTCTACTTTACTGTGTTGAATTTCATTTTAAAGACTTCTGACAGTTTCATCAGATTTTTATCAGGATCAATTTAAATCCACAAGTTGTCCTCTGAAGGGTCTGCAGCATTCAACAGTTTACTGTTGAGTGTCAAGGCTGATAAGTCACCTAGGTTGTTAATGAAACCATTAAAAACACAATACATAAGACAGATCTCTGCAGGGCCGCCCACATCTAGCATCTTCCTTTTTTCTTGACAGTAAACAGTTGATAGCTGCTGTTAATTTCAACCTGATGTGAATCTGCCTGTTGGTATTTTAAACCATTCCATATGACACTGAAAACTAGAGAAATACAGCTCTCCATTAAAAAGTATTATTCAAATTGCAAATAGATGAGTTGCCTGTCCTATAGGAGTTTATTTCTCTTGTGCATGAAATGTTGTCTGGAAAGAAAAAGACTGAGCAATCCATGAAAACACAAATTCTGTTGTAACATGACATTTTCACCCATATTGTCTTCCATTTCTGTATTCTGTACAGATAATTACATAGCAATGTGCTTATTTTTCACATTCCAGCCAGTCAGCCATCCTATTATTGTTCTCATCACTCATACAACCTTCAAAAACTGTTAACAACTATCAGCCACCTCCTTCCTTTTCCACACCTGAGGCAAATATACATTAAAGTCTTGTTCCATTATTAATTGAGTTTGTATGGAATAAAGATCACTTTAAACTGAAATGGGAATAATATTTACAGTTTTCTATTTTAAACTTTATGTTTCCTGTCATTCTGAGCAAGTGAAATGCAGGACTTATAGAAAATAAATCAAATTATTTTGTTTCTCTTCTATATCAAAACAAAAATAAGCTTGAAAATCTTCTTTGGTGACTAGAATTATTTTTTTTTTCCACTGAGCTCTGGTCTATTTGTCTTAATTTAACTTGAAAATTTAACCAACATATTTTTTCAAACTCCATAAAGATATTTTTCTCCTATTTATATCATCACAATGCTTCTTTAAAAAGCAAGGAAACAAAATTTCATAGAACTGAGGATACTATCCATGAACACTCTACCATTTTGTTTTCTGCCTTAGACAAGTTTAGAGTTGGCTGTGGGTGGCCTTGAAGGTGATGATAGAGACCCCAAATTCAGTATGATGTTTGGTGAGTAGAGCAGTATATTGAACAGATGGCAGATTTAATGGGTAGACACTACTTCTTGTTTCAGAACACCACAGTATTCTGCAGCTGTTGAGGTGGTGAGGCACTGGGAACAGGCTGCCCAAAAGAGTTAGGGATGCCCCATCTCTGGAAGTGTTCAAGGCCAGGTTGGATGGGGCTTTGAGCCACCTGGTCTAGTGGAAGGTGTCCCTGTCCATGGCAAGACACTTAGAAGCAGATGGCCTCAAACCAAACCAAACCAAACCAGACCAAACCAAACCAAACCAAACCAAACCAAACCAAACCAAACCAATCTATGGTTGTATGATTCAGGGTACTATGTGGCACTTGAGTTTCTCATCCCAGAGATGATGCAGTTGGGAATAACTGAAGGAAGTCCACGATCCATCAGGGAAGAAAAATGTTTTAACCTTACTAGAAATGAAATCATACTGACACCGTTGCATTGATGGTTTGTTGGCATTTCTTTGAATATTTCTACTGCAAGGGCCTCACAGGAATTCATGCTATTTTAGGAAACCTGAAGACAGTAAGAGCAGTATGGAAACAATTATGGTCTAGGGGTGAGACATATTTTCACAGAAAAAACAAACATTTCCTCAAAATAAAGATCACTGAAAATCAGTACTCTATGAGGAAAACAAATAACCAAAAAACACCACCAGTAGACACACTTTAACTGAATGATGGAGGCTTATTTTAGCTTCCAGTCTTTGAGGGTGGAGGTGGGTGGGTGGGAATTGGTGATCAGTTTTAATATATTCCTGTGTCATTAATGTGATAACATTATCATCCTAATGACAGTTTCACCAGTCCTATCATAATGTTTCTGAAAGAGAAAAAGCATATTTCACTATGTGCTATTGAATTGCCAAATTTTATCTCACATTGTTAGAACCAAAAATTTATAATAAAATTTGACAGCTTCATTGAAGAAATAATTTCTGTTTCAATTTTGCAAATTAATTTAATGATATATTAAGAGTTTGTTTGTCACACATGTTTAGTATAACTCATTAATTTGATAAGACATTCAGTAACTTGAATGTGATATCGTGCTTCATTGATGTGATACCTTATTAGGATTTCATAATTTCATAGGAATGCTTGCTTGATCTAATGTCAGCTGGATTTTGTCAATTTTTTTTTTAGAAGAAAAAAGATAAACTTTGTCCTCTTTTTCTGTAGTGAAGTAATGTTTCAGGGGGAAAAAATAACTATAGAATATTTTAAAAATATATTCTGAATGATTCAGCAAAATCCAAATATTTGATGCTACCTTTTTGCCCAGAAAATACTCCCAAATTATTTTTTAAGATAGAAAATATGAGGGAAAATTAAAACATTAAACCTGAAGACTAGATGGATGTTTGAAAAACTTTACAGTGATAAGTTTTATGATCTTTTCATTCCAGAAAAGATATTCAGGAAAGGATTGGTACATTGAGTATAAGCTCTCTTTCACTGTTTTATTTTATTTTATTTTATTTTATTTTATTTTATTTTATTTTATTTTATTTTATTTTATTTTATTTTATTTTATTTTATTTTATTTTATTTTATTTTATTTTATTTTATTATTTTATTTTATTTTATTTCATTTTATTTTATTTTATTTTATTTTATTTTATTTTATTTTATTTTATTTTATTTTATTATTTTTTTAATAGTACTAAGATGATTGCTATTATCTTACAGATGCACAATGACATGACCATCATTTCAAGTACTTACAGTTTGATTGCTAGCACCTTCAATCTGCAACTTCTGACATGACTGCCTAGAGCAGTATTGATTTAAAGTCGTCTATGACAATGCATGTGGCTGCCTCCACAGGGTGGATTTGTACTCACTAGTGCTTAACTAGGAAAACATCACAAATTCAGGCTTTAGAGTTAAAAACTGGGTGATTCTCTGTACTCCACTGATTTTGGTTGACTTCTGAATACCTCTCTAAACTCACACATGAGATTCCCCAATCAGTGTTCAGCACAGCAAAAGAACTGGTGGCAATGAGGTGTTCAGTGGATACCAGTGAGAATGCAGGAAAGATGAGTAAGTGTAAGATAGAAGAAATATCATTAGAAGAAATATAATTTCCTCCAATGTGTAAAAGCCAGTACCTCAAAATAAAGATTTTAAATACGCATCTCTAAGAATTTGTATCAAACTGCTGCAGTTCTAAAGACTGTATTAATTCCTGTGTTTTTTGCAATCCTCAATCAGTAAAAGGTAAAACAGTTCCTATGATATTGTGATAGCAACCATGCAGAAATCTTCATCAAAATTTAACAACATTTAATGGTCTCTATGTTACACTTAAGAGTGAAGATGTAAATACCTAAAGCCACAAAAGTCTATAGTACCTAAATCCATATTACAAAGGTAATGACAGTGACATTAATACAGAAAATGTTTTTAGGGCTCTTAGGGAAATTCTAAGATGAAACTTTCTAGTTCCTGAGAATAGGCAAAATTTTGTAACTATTTTAAATAGAGGAGTTGTTATATTGTTCATATCTCATGTTGATCGTGCATTTTTATTTCTGTAGAGGATTTAAAAATTAAGAATTTCTGTTCACATTAGCTATTGAAAAATATTTCAAAACTTTAAAGAAATTTATTTAGGGCTGTAAATCCAAAGCAGAGTCCTATCAAGCCCAGATGGTAGAGTGCTCAAAAAAAAACAACATAAAAAACTCTTTATTTATAATATTTCCCAGTAATATGGAGATTTAAATTTTATAATATGTAACAATTGAACATGCTTTAGAATTTCCTGATGTGGTTCTGGATTTTTATAAAAGTAAATATTTTAATAATTATTTTATATTAACGTAATATGAAATAATGTTAAAGTTATGCTTCATCTCGTTTTCCCTTTCATTTCCCTTTTCTTCAGAGCTATTAATGTGTAGATAAATAAAATACCTACAAATCTTTCTGTGGATTACATTTTTTTTTTCAATGTTATCCACCTATGTGATGTTAGCAAACAGCAAAAGTTTAAATTCATATCACATTTCCTACTGTGCTATCAAAAGATTAGTGCCTGCAAACAGATCCCTACTTCTCTGGAGTCATCTTGGCTATTATCTGATATTAAAGCTGTGTGTGATATAACCCAATAATTCAGACTTTGTCTACAGTGCTAAGAAGAGATAGGTAAGTCCTAAGAGGAATTTGCTCCATTTCAAAAAAAACAAAACTAGAAATAAGATGCTTCAGTATCTGAAGATACACACCTCTTTCCATTAACTACAGAAACAGCATAGATTACTACTTTAGACTAAACTTTTTGGTAGCTAAGGGTAGGTGGGATCAATCTCCTAGCACGCTCTAGTTCCAAAATATCCAGAGCACTGAAATATGCTAGCAGTCCCTCTGTTAATCAGTTCTGCATAATTGTCACCCTGAAAACTCAGCTTCTGAGCTTGCTAACATAGTTTTCTAAGGACTTTCCCAAGACAGTAACTATAAACATAGATATGTGTGCATTCTTTCTGTTACACATTTTGTGATGGGCATCTCTCATGGCCAGTGCAGTGAGAAAGTGTTATCCTGACCATCCAATCCCTGGCCATGGTCAGAAGCCTATAAATCCTGGGAGGAAAAATAAACTCTGCTTTTTCTTTCACCACACCTCGACCTGTGTCCACGTGATCTATTCATCTTCAGCGGTAACATCAGAATCAGCAAACACTTGTATTAATGCATTAATTAATTAAAGCATTAATGCATTATCAATCTCTCTTGCAACTTTGAATGCTCTGGATTTACTTTTATCCTGGCAAAGGAAAGGAAGATAGAAAATCTGGACCTGGAAGATGAAGAAGGAAAAGAAAGGAAGCAACAAAAAACACATGAAGAATATAAACCATTGTAGATCTAGATTCTGAAGACAATCTTTAGGAATTACATGTTTCACAAGAGGCTTCTGTGGCTCCATTTGCACTACTTTCTTGTTTATATTTGTACTTTGCTCAAGATGACTTTCTGCTTTTCTTCATCCTTTGTGTGTATATACTTGAAACACTAAATACCAGTAGATATCTCTCTGTTTGCATTCCTCGGTGTAGAATTTTTCTAGCTGACCTCTTGGGAACAGGATGTTTTTCTGGAATCCAGAAAAAAAAAAGAGAGAGATTATATTCTACAATTAAATTCATATGGCAACATGAGTAAACCTAACTCCTTCATGTAAATATAGCAGTTCCTATATTCAAAATGTGGTCTCTTGAGTAGCTCAGTTTACCAAACCACCTGCTCTTGCCAAAGAAAGCACCTGTTCCTTTTCCTTATCTTTCCCTGCCTATCCCTGCTGCTGTTCTAGCAGTACGGTCACAGTTTCATGTGAGTCCTGATATGGGTGCTATCTTCCAGATCACCAGCTCAAAGCAGGACAAAGTAGTTGTCTTCAACTTCATTGCGGTTTGTTTCTTTCCAGGCTGATTAGTTGCATTAGTTCATGGCTGGTGTAGGAAATAACTGGGGCACAAAATTTACAGTGAAATCATGCATCTGGGTGTGATAGGGTTAGGGCTTCCCTCTTTCAGTGGAGGCGAACACTTAGATTATCTCATCAACTTGATTGGAAATGAAACTACAAGTTGTGGTTTTGTGGCCGGCTTAGTGTGATCCAAGATCAGGCTGCTGTATATTCATACCATCCCCCTTGTGTCAGTATTGATGGTTATGCAGCCTAGAGCTATGCCAGCAAATAGCAAATGACTAGTTTTCTACATTAGTGTCTGTATGGTTCTCCAGAGGGTATAAAACATGAGTAAGATAACCTAGAATTTATGACTTGTGCTTGTAAATGTGGCTTATTTGATTCACAAAGCTCCTAAAACTTGGGCAGAAATACTGGAAGCTTACTTGTAAGATGTTTACAGGACATGTATCAGTGTGATGACAACATAAAAGGTCCCTGTGGCACTGTAAACTTTCAGTGATGCCACAATATTAGGACACTAGGCAGCTTTGCTATTTACAAACAGTTCTGGTTTAGCAGTGCATGGGATCAAAGATCGAAGAACGTGGAGGATCTTAACAGTAGTAGCATATATAGGTGGGATTTACATTTTCTGAAAGATGCAAAGTTGAAATTCCTCCCAATGTACCTTTCTTCTCAGCAGTTTTATCTTCCTTAAAAATTTCTTAATAAAAAGCAAACCAATAAAATATATAAGTGAAATGCAATAGCAGTAACTCCCTCTACTTACGTACATATTTTTCTGCTGTTTTTCTTCCACAAAAGATTGACTAATAAAACCTAATTTATTTCTGTAAGTAACTGAAATTTAATAGCTTGTGCTGCATGAAGAACATGTGTAACAATGTGCAGTGTGTAACAGCTTGAAATCATGGCTAACTTTCACCTTATCTCTGGGTGTGCCAGGATGTATAAGACTTTATTGCCTTGCTGACACAGAAATGAAGCACCAGTTTAATAATAATATCATGCTGGGATTTGTCTGACTCAACTATTATTAGACAGCAGGTCTATGGCTTCATTCTCAGATCCCTCCCATTGCTAAAGATGTTAAAGACAAGTGGGATGAATCATCCTCTGTTTTAGCTCAACTAAATAGGTTAGACTGGCTTTGAGATCATGACTTACTTATCTAGCAAAAATAGAGTAAGAATAATCTGTTGACTGCAGTGAACTCTCTTCAAGTGAATGTCTTCCTTATTAGTCAGTAATTTTATGTATAGCAGGTAAGTTTTTGGGGTGTGCTGGGAAGTGCTAATTCTCACTTCATCTGGATAGATGGTAACACCTCCTATTGATGTAAGCCAGCAGAAGTGTCTCCTACAGCAGACGAAATGTTCACTTTTCTGGTACAAGAAAAGGAGAGGATGTAGGAGTAGAGTGATGCCAGGGTGTCTTGCCATTATCTCTTGTTAACAACATTTCTCCAGTTTTTGCTATGCTGGACAGTGTACAATGCGGGACATGCAAAGTTTATGCTTGCTCTTTACCCTAGATAAAAATAAAACTTGGATGCACTAGAGAACGAAATGTTTCATACTTGGTGGTATTTAATATGTCACAACTATCTACTGAGTGTGTCGAAATGTCACTTTCAGCTGATAGCTCAGTAATATGTGAAAGGTTCTCAAAGGTTAAAACTTAAGACTGCAGTTACCTCTGGCTTTTTCAGGAGAGGGATTTGTTGTTAAACCTCTGGAAACCTGAAAAGTGAGATATCTGTTTTGCAAATGTACTCAACTTTTAGATCAGCAGGGCATTGTAGTTGCTGCTTAATGGGATTTATGGAATGCTGCCTCTGCAGTTTATGAACAGAGGCTTATAAAAAGTGGGTAATAATGAATGGTTTCAATTACATATATCAAAAAATCAATGTCAACACTTTTAAAAGAAAATAAAACATTGCTCAACTCATGCGTGTAGTATCCAGGTTGAATAAGATTGCTTCATACTGAAACACCTGTGGGGCGATTCTTTTTTACAAGCGAAATGAAGTGCATAAAGAAGATCATAGTTAATTGCTGCCTTTTTGAAACAGTGATTATATAAAATCTCAGAAATCCCTCTGCATTCAGATAATTCATTTTGGACGTACTCTTCTTTATTCTTTGAATATAAAAGAAAACACCCAATATTCTGCGTTAACACCTGGGAAAAGTAAATGCCAGCTGACTCCACAGAGCTTTTTTAAGGCCAATATTTTAAATTCACTATCAGGTTCTCTGCTCCAGAGGTGACTTTTCTAACTCACTGATATCAGAGTTGAAGTTCTAAGAAGCCACCTTGTCATCAGCAGCCAGCACACCTTATCACACTCATAAGTCAGAGGGGACTATCCATTGCAGTGTGTGCCTTCAGCACCATCACCTTCTGTGTAATCTCAGCTTCTCTTCAGGTGCTTGTGCCACAAATCACTCAGGAATGGCAGCTCTTTTGTGAGCTGGGGATGTACATACCCACACACAGAGCAGCATCCCCTCAGTTCTCCACCTGCAGCCACAGGGGACTGACAGGGCTGATTGCCTACTGAGTCTTCACTCAGCAAACACGTCTAAATTGTAAGGACTGGAAGACTGGAAGAAAAAGACTCTGCATGAGCTTCCATATGCTGAAGTGGGGTTTTTTTTCCTTGCTGCAAAATGTAAATGCAAATTATGTGTTTAAAAAAATCAAGAAACAAATTCAAAAAACAAAGAGTAATTCTATTTTCCCCTCTGCTTATGCATAAGTACAGTGATTTTTTTTCACATTTTTCTTATTTTTAAGGCATCCCCAAGATTGTATTCAATGTGCAAACACAAAGATTAATGAAATGTATCTCTAAATGATATTTTTTATTACAAAATATGCACAACAGGCATATTAAAATTTCTACGTTAAAAAAAAAATGTAAATATTGAAAGCTGTTGTTTAGTTTACTTTGCTGACCACTGTAATAAACAGACACAATTAGCCACAAAATATTGTATTTCTTGTGAAGATTATATCATTTTTACAAAAAAAAATGCTTACAGTAATTTTGGAAGCTATTTTTGAATTATTTAATACAGGTACCTTCTTTCCTACCAAGAAATTAATATACCAAAAAATGTGGTTGTCTTATTATAGTACTAGAATTATTCCTTTACCAAAAAAAAATGCTTTAACTGAAAAAATTACATTAAGAATGTCTACATCCTCAAGAGGAGGAGTGGGTAAATAAAGACTTAAAAAATTCTTTGAATACCTGTGAGCAGTTTGATTTAATTGGATCAGAGTCTGGTGATTCTCTATGAATGAAATGAAGTTTCACTGACTGAGTGATTGCCTGTAAATTACATTTCATTGTCTTTTTCACTTTCTGTTATAATGATGAAGAACTGAATTAGCAGAATTATTAATCTCAAATTAAAAAAAAAATCTAATTTCTGCTCTGGGTGGGAAATGATATTTGCAGTAAAAATGACATCAAGAGAAATATTTTTCTGGTATTAGAGAGCACTTTTGAAATTTCTTGAGAAGTCATCATGTTTTATTTCTTTGTTTACCTATAGGAAACAAGTTCCTGATTCTATATTATTGCACATAATTTGATTCAGTTTTAAAAAATATGGTCATTCTATCTTAATAACAGATTAATTAGTGCTATTAAAAATTTGTAGGAGAGTCTTTAGGTGTACGTTTTTAAACTTGAAAACAATAAAAATATTTAGAAATTCCCAAGAAAAGGACTGTGTTAAATTGAAATTATGAAATTATGCAAATTTATGCACGGAGGACACTCCTGCTACCTCTTGACACCTCTCTGCTCAGAGGTCTATAGACTTACATAGAGATCCATAACCTCTATGCTATACTACACATCTGTATCCCATGGAAAATCCACTATAAACATCAAACTCTACTAAAACTCCTTTTTAGTGCCCAGGCTGACTTCCCCACATGGGTCATACTTTCTATATTTTTTATTCCTTAAACACAGCTCCATTTGACTCTACTGTTCATTTAAGCTCAACTTTACCGGACTACATTGTATCAGTAAATGATCCTTTATGCCATTCATCATCCCTCTGAAAACTTCATCAAATTCCTCCTTTCTGATAACTGATAAAACTGTCAAGCAGTCTCAGGTCAGAAATCATGTCCTGAAGGATTTCACTGGAACATGGTTCCTCGTGCCAATTTCATATTTTGCAGTTAGATTTGGAAGCCTGTCAGTTTTGCAGATTTCAGTCCATTCCATGTGTCATATGAATTTTGTGTCACTCTTCTACAGGACTTGTCATGTTACTTATTCATGGGGAAATATTGTAATTTTTATTGCACCTCCCTAGAGCTTAGATGAAACTTGAGTTCTATATCTTCAGAGTTTTCACAGCTTCCTTTTACAACTTCTGCAACATAATTATTCTGTTTCTATTCTAGAATTACGAGGATAAGACAGAACCAAAATTTCCTCTCAAGGAGGAGAAGTGGCTTCGAGCTCTTCAATTACTAATGATATCATGTTACATTTAAAAGGTTAGAGATGTAGGTGAAAGTGAATGCTGTACAGTGTAGTATGAAAACAGTATTTTACTAAGAGCTTTTATTGAATGGTCACTTGTCAGTTTAAAATTTAAAAAAAAAAAAAAGGGCATTCTTTTCTGTTTCCTCATTCCCAAGGTTCATAATCAAGCAAGCACAGCCTCTAGATGGAAGGAGCATATTCATTTTGTTTGTTTTAGGTATTCCCCAAGCTCAGTCCAGGATATAAAGGAATGTTCACTGCTTTCCATGAACATTCACGATACAGAGGCCCTGGGATGATTCTTTGGCTCACATCAAAAAAGAATAATTTCTTTACCTCAAATGTTTACTTTGGTTATTCTGGGTCACCCCTTCTCAGAAAGCTGAGAGTTGTCTGTGTGCTCCCTTGTGTCAGGAATATTCCAAAGGACATTGTTCAGATTGTAAAAGCCTGATTTTTATATTGACCCTGCTGAATCTTTAGCATTTCAGTTTATTTTCTCATATTAAAGTTACCAGAGAAAAATAGCAATAAAAAAACCCTGATTTACTGGGACAGTTCATTTAGAAGATGATTAATGAGACGTAGGACCCTGTAGTTCTCAGTCATCAGTTTTCATCTAATCCCTTTTTTATGGATTCATAACTCACCAAGCCAGAAGAATCATTATATTTCCTTAGAACATCCTAGATGAGACACACCGCAGAATTTCAACCAGTGTTTTCTAAGTCAAGCACTTATTACCTACTAGAATTAAAGTGCAACATAAAAAGAGAATTTTGCTGCTGTGCTGTGACTACTGAGATACATGCATGAAATCATCTGTCTGTAGAATAATACTGAATAATCTGAAATTTCCCCCTTCTCTCCACCTTCTGCCACCATTGTTAACCAG
>NC_141702.1:39840041-39885041 GCF_971803275.1 Cyanistes caeruleus
TATTTTTTTTTCTAAACTCTCTAACAGGCCTCTGGTGGTTACAGGTATTGATCGTCAGAAAGTAATCTGTTCAGGTTTGGGGGCATGCCAGACCGAATCCTGCAGTATGTTCCTTCCTCTCCAAGGACATGTTGAGCTTTTCATACTGTCCACACTGGCATGCTTGTCAGCTGTCTGGCTTCTTTGTCTTTACTGCTTTCCCTGTTTGTGGAAAGCATATTATTAAACCTCCCTTATACGAATATTGTACATTACTCCTCTAGAATTTTCTACCCGTGCTGAAGGTTTTTTACCCCAATTTTTAACCCTCATTTTTCTTCTATAATCATTATTTGATTCCCTCTGGCTGCCTGCTACTTATTTGTAGTAGTACCATTCATCCATTGAGACTTTTCCATCTGTCACACAGTTTTACTTTCTCTCCCCAGAAGCTTTCTTCTCTTACTGTGCCATGCTTGATTTTTTGTGTTTAATTGCATGTTTGTTTGCTCTTTTTAGTATTTTAAAAAATGCTTCAGTATTTAGAACAAATACAAGAAGAAGAGAAAACTCCCAACATAGCAAAGAGAAGCTCAAATCCAGTACTGCACATAGAAACAGGAAGAGGAGACAGATTCCTGGTGAATTAAGGAATCAACACATATAGCCAGGGCAGAACTAGTGGCCAGACCTTGCTCTCTCTGAATTGTTTTCATTGCCTTCCAAATCCTTCCAGTTTTGCGCTAGATAAATAGGTGATGTCAGGAAATGTTGCATTCCCTCTGCTGTACTGACTCCCTTTAGTGTATTGATTACAAAGATGATCTGAGGAAAACCAAACATACTGAGGTACAATACTGTGATTATGTTAAGCAAATAATGTTTTAAAGTGTCAGGCACTGACACCTTACCTAAACAAGATTGTGGTCATATCCTACATTTAAAATTAAATGAGCAATTTTTGTTTTCAGAGGGTAGATATTAAAGAAATGCAGCACTTGTTAGTGTTTCCCAGGTGAAATGCAGGAAGGTCTAAAGCCAGCAGCATAACCCCTCAGAATCATTGTTTTTTCTCTGTGTATCTTCAACCCCTATTAAAGCAAGTTTTAGTTTTTGATGTGAGCAATAACAGGAAATTTAACAGCAGCTCTACAGATCACTTGCGATTGAATCAAATCTCAAATCTTCAGTCTTGGAGAACTCACAAAATTACCTGCTTCTGATAATATATTTTGAATATCTCTTTATTTTTTTCTTCTTCTTTTCCTCATATACATCTCATTGTATCATCTTATGTTCTTGTTTCAAAAGTTCCTGCAAGTTTATCTATATTATTAGGATTGGTAAAAAGTATGTGTTGTGTTTTCAAAAATCTTTTTTTGTCAGTAGAAATGCTTTCATTGTTTATAAAATTGCTTCTCTGGCTGTATAAAAAGTGCTGGTAGTCTTCAAACAAACACAAAAGCTGTGTGTGTGTCCTTGTTTGAATGACAATCTCCAGAAAGTTTCCTTTGCTACCAGCTACTTCACTGCACTCTTCTGTGAATGAAGTGGGTGGAAAAATATCGGACCCTTACATATGTACTTGTACGGGAAAATGACTGAAAATATAGGTATTTCACAAAAATCCTCTTTATTAAGTGATGTCCTGTGAAAGTAAGGGTCGTTCAGACCCTGCTTTTATTTTATCTGAACCCTAAGGTGCTTTGTGAAGGAAAATAAATGGTTGCTTTTCTGGAATAAATTATGAAAATGAAATTTAAGAAAATGAGAAGGCAAAAGGGGAAGGAATGTGAGACAATGCAGTCCCTCCTGAGCACTGAAAACTTTTCTGAGTTTCTTCTCAAGAATAAATGATTAACAATTAATAAGGATGAAAGTGTTTTTTTGCGTTTGTGTGTAATCACAAATTTGATGGTCCCACTGTACAATCAGTGTACACCTATATCATTCAAATCTACCCTGCCTGCTCTGGAAGACCTTCAGTGGGTGAAATGTCACTGTTGCACAGGGAAGCTAGTCCAGTGCTTTAATAAAATTACTTTTTGTTTCAGAATCTTAGGTCTATTCCTTTTTCTTTCTTTCTTTTTTTTTTTTTTTTTCTCTTTTTACCCAGAACAGATTAAGCAAATAAATAATTATCTTCTACACCCTAGTCATTGTTCAAATGCCTCCTTCCATTTTCTTTGGTTTAAGGTTAAACAGCTGCAGTTTCATTGGGCTTTCCTCACAGGCCTGATGATTTAACTCCAGCTGACCCACCTCTTTCCAACTTGAGAGCTCAAAGGTACATGCAAACCTTCAGGTGACACTTCCTGGACTGCACAGATAGATCATTTCATCTGCCTTGCAGTTGTTTGTAGTTTTTTTCATGAAGCCTCATCACATTCTTTGACTTTTTTGAGGTTATTCTTAAATTTCTATTAATTCGTATGTGTATACTGCAAGATGATGTAAAATTGACATACTGGTGGCAGTATGAAGAAAGAAGTAGGGCAGGGACTTTGCAGCCATGAAACCCAAAACCAACCCAGTCAGTGGATGTGGTAAACCAAACAAATGGTCTGCATGGTCTTCTGAGTTAGTTTTTGGTAATCTTGTGAGGAGCAGTGAGTTAGATTCTATGATCCTTCCAAGATATTCCATTCTGTTCTGTGGACACATGAGGGAATGCTTACACCAGTGGGAATCTTTACATGTGTAGGAACACATTCTCATAGCCTCACAGAGTCAGGAGCTTGATGAGACAGGATTTCTATTGGCCCTGTTCTGAAAGTTTTATTCCCATATGTGTAAACTTAAGGAAATGGCGAGGAACAAGAAATAGAGAGGGATTGTGGCTTAGCCTTGGGAATCTGTAGCACAGGGTGAAGGAATTTCACTATGCACTGGGCTTCTATAGTCTTGGCAAGAATGAAAAAAAATAAAGTTAATACTGCACCCAAATAACTGAACAATTTTAATTTTTATTTTTTTAATACAAAATTTAACAATACTAAATCTACACCAATGTTGTCTTCAGGGAGACGTCTGGACACAAGAAGGTCTGTATATATCTTCAAGTGTGTAATCAAGTAGGCTGTTTTTCATGTGAGGCAGTTATTTCTATGTTACTTTTTTTCAGTGGGATTGTGTAAAATCCTTTTATGTACAGCACTAATCTGAAAATCTAGATCTGTCTTCGTGGCCAATATTTTTTGTCTTTTCCTTTTACAATGAACTGGAGTGTCTCTACCCATTAACTGAAGATTTTCTTTTAAAGGCTACTGCTTGTTTTTCCCTTCCTTCCTGCTTCATGCCATCACTGTAAGATTTCAGAGCTATAGACCAGAGTGCTTGTGTTAAATGAATATATTTGACAGGAGTTAAGTCTTTTGGGCATTGCAATAGGTTTTCCTCATCTTGGCATGTGAAGACTGAGAGTGTTCTTTGACACCAGCAGCAGAGGATGTGAGCACAGCAACTTTCAGGGCATCAGAAGTGTCAGCATAAGGAAAAATCAGCAAAAGTAGACAGTGTTGAGGTAATTTTCCCACACCGTGCCATGAATTTAGCCAACTGGTGCTCCTGTGAATTCTGGGCTGACAGAGTTTCCTTCTTTGTTGCTAAATATCACATAAAGTGTTCTGTCAGCATCAAGACTTGTTCACTCCCCTTATGTAGTAAAATAAAAATATAATCCTTATGCCCATGTTTGAAATTTGAGCATAAGTTAAAGAAAAGAAAAAAAAAAAAAAAGAATAAACCTTTCCAACAGGCCAAAACTGCATTTTGGAGGTTCATTTTTCAGAACATCATGTAGTCAATGCTGTCGAGAAGAGCTGAAGGCAAAAGATATGTAGGGCACAAGTACTAAAAATTGAAAATCTTACTCCCATTAAAATGCATGGGATTTCTGCCAGTTGCCATAGACATCAGTGGCAGCAACATCCTGCTATTTTTTTTCTGTTTTTACTTTCTGCTTTCCTTATATTTTTATTTATTCTGGAATCCTGAGAAAATGAAATAAAACACACATTGCTGGAATGGTTTCCAGGGTGTATATAAGATATTTACTAATGTTATTAGGATTAAAATTATTTAGTTATGTTCCAAATTTCATAGTGATGATTAGAACCTATAGTCAGGAGGAATTATAGTGGCAGGTTAGAGACCTCTGGTCTCATGAGTACTGATAAATATGATTATCAGTCTGAGTTTTGCTGCACCCAGCTGGGATTTAGGAAAGGTACTTAAAGGCAAAAGTGAAAGGCTGGGATCTTTCTGTGTGGCACAAACATCAAATGAGAAAGTGAAAGCTCTGAATCACCAGAGAGTTTTCAATTTTAGCATGGCTTATAAAAGGAAGATTTCTGCACCTGAAGAGTTTTGCATATATGCATTACTGACAAAGTATGACTGCACATTTGTTTGCACAGTATAATTTCCTCTGTTTTTCTTCTGTTTTAAATTTCTAACCTCTTTAGTAGTGGTATTTTGCATGTAATCCAGATCCAATATCATTGCTCTGTGCCACGACCTTGAAATGAAGTAATGCATTGCAAAAAAAGGGCTGCAAAAGTTAGTCTTTGAAGGAATTTCCTCTCCCTTTCAATGTCCTATAAACGTCTCCAAGTCAGAATTACTGCAGCTTCTTTTCCTGCTTCAGCAGCTGAGGTGCTTAGAGAGCTTGTCCTGTATCCTCCATCCCAGCCATCGCCTGTGGGACAGATTGATGCCCAGAAGTTTCCTCTCTGTCAGGGTTTGCCTTCACTGTTGCTTGCCAAGAGCAAAATGTGGGTCCTAGGCCTGGGAATCCAGGTATTGGCAATAACCTGGCTGCTTTCCTTGGGAACTTCTCAGTGGCTATTTCTATAAATACATCTCCATTTCTTTAGGACTTTACTCACGAAAAGTAGTGACTGAAAAGTGTCAAGAAACACAAAGACCTTGACTGTACTCAAAGCAGTAAAGGTTCAGAGTTGGGAATAACTTTATCCAGTATAGAAAGAAGCCTCTTAGTGTATTTTTCTCAGGTGTCTGACAATGGCCTAGATATCAATCTTTGACACTTGTGTTTATCAAAATGGAGAATGTCCTCCTATAACAAAAGAGGGATCCTGAGTTTCCCCTTTCACTCCTCCTTCTGTCAGTGCTGTTCTGCAACTCTCATATAAATGGATTAATTTAAACTCAGTGTTATATAGGTTCTTCCCTTTAGGTGTTAATATTTTTATGTTAAAAAAAAGGCTTTAAAAATATCTTCTTGTCCTTTTGACCTCTAATAAAAATGTCATGATTTTTCTCAGCATTTTAGTTAAAAACATGAAGTCAAATGGATTTATTGTGTGAATTGATTAAGAAAAAACAAGAAACCTAGATATGTATTCCTGAAAAACTTAATTTCCTAAAAGTACAATATTTTTCTATACCTCATAAATATTATACAGGATCAGCCCTTGAAAGTAAATAAAATGTAATCACTATTGATGCTTTATATGATGTTCAGCACCTTCAAATGATAACCCAGAATTAAATCTTTGTATAAACTAAAGTATTCTGAGTAATTTCACCTTAATTTGCCTTTTGTTTGTGTAACAACCTATGCTGATTTTTTTAAGGCAAGTTAAATACATGGAATAAAACAAGCTGCAAGCACACAAGTTTAAGGATAATTAACACAGCCTTTATGGTGCTTCTCAGTTTTTTTCTGTATGGAAAGGTCGGTAGAGAAGACTGCAGAGATCAGTTTGGAAGAGTAGGTTACTGTAGAAGGTGTGGAAAACCACAAAGCATGTTGCAGTCTTTGTCATGACAGATTGTTGGTCCCACTTCTGGCAAAATAAAAAGACACCTTAAGTTTCTCTGCTTGCAGTGTAATCTGTTTGGAGGCAGCATTTTCAGTTTAGGGCAAGAAATTATTCAACCATGTCCTCCCCCTCCAACCTACACCTCCCCCCCCCCTTTCTTTATTTCCTTTTTTTTTTCCTTCTTTTTTTTAAAATTTTTTTTTCTTTATTAATTTTTTTTTTTTTTTTATTTCACTCATAAAACTGTAATTCGGTTTTCTGGGAAAGTACATCATCCAGTGCTTCCCCACGTCTTTCCTTGAACTATTTCTTTTGTCTGTCTCCATTACACCCGTGTGCAGTGACACAATGTTTCTGCACAGTGGGAGCCTGCGATCTCTGAAGAGGCTTTCCAGCATTGCTTTTTAGACTGAAATCATTACAATCTTCAATAGGTACTTGGATTTGAAAAACTAGCACATTATTATTCTCTGGACTGTCTGGATGTAAAAAGAGGCTATTTTCTTGCTTCCTTTTATTTATTTATGTCCCTAGGTACACATTGCCCTTACACCTAACTTTAGTTTGTTTGGATCTCAATCGGAGCTGCAATTCAGATGTCTTGTGCTGTTTGTGTTTTTCTTTCATGTAAGGTTTTACATTATAAATGAGAACTCTGTCAGAGAGATTTATATTTTGGTTCTACTTAATGCTTTTGAGTTGCACATCCTTTTTTTTTGTACGTGTAATTATCATAGTTATTATTATCACTAACACGGTGCAGCATATTGTAGGGTATGTTACAATAAATGTTATGATGTGTAGCGTAACAGATGTTTGTTAATATGTCTATGATTTTTAAATGCCAACAAGTTGCATAGCTTCAGAGGACATTCAAGTTATCTCATCCGATATCCTCCAAACCACAAGCTGCATCTGTTGTACCAGGAAAACATTACCCTGAGCCCAGAGACTTGGGTTAGGTCAATTTGTCATGGGACACAACAGTTGTTTCCTCCAGCAAGAGGAGGAGATCAGGATTCTTGCAGAACCTGAGGGCTGTGTTGTGAGTAGAAATGGATTAGGAAAGACTTGCCCAGATGATCCTGACTATGCTCTGTGGCCCTTTCTGCAGAAAAAAGGCTCCAGACACCCCCTGAAGTCCTGCTGGACTCACCAGAAAGGAAACTCCTCTCTAACTCCTCTGTAAGCCTGGTGCATGTTTACCCTGGACATGTGAGCAAGTCATGGTCAAACATTTCAGAAAGAAATAAAAAAAACCAGTGCACCATGTCAGGGAACATGTATCAGTCTTGTTCCTTTTGTGTAACAAATACAAATCCACCTCCCAACTTTCCATTTTGACTGTTTAAAGGCAGTAACTCAATAGAATATTAAAGATTCATAGTATAGACTTTTCTAAAATATGCAAAATGGAAAATTCAATTTTTTTTTTTCATTGCTATTTCAACCATACAGCAAGGCAGAAACAGATACAGACCAGCCTCCACAGTCTTTGTTTGGTCTTGTAATGCATACAGTAGTTTTCTCTTAGAGGATTAACTTCTGGAGTTCTGTTGAATGGCTACAGCTCTAGGAAAACCTATATGACAAGAATTGCATAGTCTTTGGAGAGGAAAAGCACAGATCAAGAGTATCAGCTGAGAACAGCCCAGTTTGGAAGTTACTCACATTGTATTTCTCAATGACAAAAATAACAAATAACAGATGCATCAGAGCCATGGTCTGTTTAGAAGTAATGTAACCTTTAACCAATTTTGTATTGGCCACACCTGCAGAGGCTCTGGACTAAATTACAGAGCTCTGAATAACTGTGGATATCTGTTTCCTGATGCTCAGGAAATTTTTATTTTGATGGAGCCTTTATTTGCACTCAAAAGAAAGAAGATATCAGGCAAAAGTTCCTGCAAGTGATTTTTAAAACTGTCTAAAAGCACTCTGATACTCTCATTGCTAATAGGTGATAGAAAATTCATTGATGCAAAGAGCTATGTTATTCCTGAGCACCAGTTTGATCACTAAAAGACCAAGAGGTATCTTGAAGCAGTGAGAAGAATCAATTCCTCTCTCCTGTCTTGAATTTTTACTCAGGCCCAAGGAAAGAAGAACAGAGCACAGCATTTTCTATCAAAATGACAGAGCTGAGATTTGCTCTGTTTTCTAAGCAGTAAGATTGCAGCCTGTTGCATTTATTGATATGTAGCTTATTGTGTTTGTGCGGCTTGCCAAGCATCAGTCCTGTCCTCCATTCATTTTGTGGCCTTTTGAGGGTGGCACAACCCTTGCTAACCTAAATTAGCATAGAATGGTGCTGCTGATTGTAAGCTACCGCTGGAACTTCAGTATGCAACCAGATTTTAATAAACACAAACACTGGCCTGAATCTATGCCACTGTCATTGGTGCTGCCTCTGGATCACATAACTCTATAGCAAAGTGTGTGGCATGTTTTCCTAACATCTTACAGTTACTCAGCATTAACCTGCTGGGCACACTGGGATTCTAAGGAACCTGGACAGGAAAACAAGCTGCTGCTGAAAACAACACAGGGATCAATATCTTGTGTTACTGTAAAAATCCTTCTGGGCTTAAAACCTTATTTTCTTGTGTTTGGCAGGGAGCCCCAGAGATTAGCAAGGAGGGTGAATCACAACGGTTGTAGCAAATGTGCTCCAGCAGAAAGTGTTCCTGGGTTTCCTGGATTTTGAAGGGTTTTAAGGCCAGAAGGGGCTGTCTTGTCAGACCTCCTATTTAGCAGAGGCTGTAGGACATCCTGGTATTCATCCTTACCTTACATTCCGTGACTGCAAAAAAAAGGCTGTACCCTTCAGAAAGGTGATGGATCTTGACATAATTTTTGGCAGAGTTTTCTGCTGTTCTGACGGCTAATTGTCCTTAATATGATATTACTTATTTTCTATTTACTTGTCTTTGACTTCCGAAAATCAGGTCTCACCATGCCTTATTTAGACCAGAGAAACTTTTAAATGCGGTTTCTGATGTTTGTGTGATCAGCTTCTTTCTTCTCTAACTCTTTCCTTCATAAGAAGAAAACTGTCTCAAGGCCTAAAATGAAAGGTAAGCATTTTAAAACTTTAATTCCTCCCATCATTCTTGCTCAATTTGGACACATTGAATCACCTTAACATTTTTGATTCCCAACATACACAAGGTGTACAAGATATTCAGAGAGCTTTTAAGTAATAACAATAATAACAAAAAATAATACTATAAAAAATATTCTAGCAGCAAGGCACATTTGAGAAACAGCATATTTTACCCCCCAGAAAATCAAATTTGTGAACTCTACAAGGCACCTGCATTATCCGAAACAGTCATGCATTTCTCAGCTATACGTAGTTCAACAGCTAGATGAGTACACGAGGAAGAGGCATTTTAAGAAGCCCCACATTTAAGGCCTGATCCAGCTCCTGCTGCAGTCAGAGTTTGGGGCGGTCCACCAACTGCACTAGGGGTCAGATCAGGACTTTCCTGAATAGTACAACTGTTCCTTGCACAGATGATACATTTAAATATGAAAAGTAATGAAGTAAGCATGGCAAATTGTGGTTTAGTTGGAATCTAATTTTCATAGCTTTTTAAAAAAAAAATTAGAGATAGATATCTCTATTGTAAGGATAGAAATACATAAAAGTAAGATACAGGTAAAAAAAGATGGCTGCATAAATTAAATTTTGTCTGCTGAAGTTATTAACATCACAAAGCTACATGTTAGAGGTAAAATCCTGACCTCACTGAAGTAGATGAGATGTGCTGCCTTTAGAAACGTAAAATTTTCTTATTGATTTGAATTGGGTAAACTAAATTTTTCTTTTACTCCATTAAAGAACATAAATTCAGTTGCAAATATAAACTTGGGGCAGAAAAAATACCTTTTATCCTCTCCTAGATATGCAGGGGAAGGAAGTGGGGAAATAAGGAAATACAATTCCCTTTTGGTTCTGTTGAACTGTGTGTGAGGCCAGGGAAGCACTGTTTCATCTTGGATAGGTAAGGATATTCTCACCATTTAAAAAAAGGCACCATGTTCAAGGATGTACTGGGAACAGCTGTAAAGGGGTGGGTAAATTCACCTAAATTTTCCAAATTGTTTTCAGGATATAAGAGATGAAGAAGAACTGCTGTCTATCAGTATGCTGTGACCACAGAGACTGTTGGTCGGTGTGTTTTAGTGTGATCATCAGTGATGATCACTGGTAAATCCAAGTGTGGATTTTTGCACTGTTGGAGATGGATGTGAGTCTATCACCCACATTTATGGGGTGATTTCACCTAGACATTTCGTAACATAGTTCAGTTGCAAATCTTAAATGCTCAGAGTTGTGAATGCCTGTCTTCATTAAGGGTAAAGAGCTCTCAAAATCTTCCCTGGATTTTTTTCCTCATCAGGAATTATAAGTGGGTTTTTCAAATTGGCATTTTAAATGGTAGGTTAGATAATTAGAGCTGGCATCCTGAAGAATTACCTAGTGTCCTAAATGTTGTTAATTTCTCTTCTTCTGTTATGTAGGAAGGAGAAAGGGAAACATGAATAGGGTACCTCAGTCATACATGCTGAAAATTTTTCCAAACAGCAGAGATCTTTTCCTTTCAGAGGTCTGGATCATTTCCCAGTGCATCACCATTAATGTCTCTGTTTATCTCACTTTATCACAACTTTGAATATGAAGTAACTTCTAATAATTTCACTTTTAGCTTAGCACTGCAGAATCTATTATTCCAGGGCTGGAATCACAAGCCATCTCAAGAGCCAGTCAGTGCTGCGCAAGTGCTTTGAATGATGACAGATCAAGAGAAAGTGGGTCTGCATACAAAACTGCTCCAGCACACGGTTAATGTTGGTGGATAAATCTACGGACACACAATTAAGAAAACATGCCCGATTAAACAGTTATTTTTAAATAGGTGGGAACGAACTATAACTAGTTACAAAGGCTTGTGAACTTCCCTTCCCTTCCCGAATGTCACTGCCTGAGATTGCCTTGGCAGCCTCATGTGCAGTGTTTGCTTCGTGCATAATGATTTCCCTCTTTCCCCCTTTCCTTGAACGGTTTTGCCTTTTCGACTAGTTACTGTTACCACCATTTAATAAGAAGCCTTTCCTTGGCTTTCTAATCGAAAACTTGCTTTTATCTTTCTTCATAAAAGAATTGAAATGGCTTCTCTCAGGTTTCTGTAGCCTCTGGGGAGATAAGGACCCTGCGGTTAACAGGATGAGAGATTTTTGTTTAGAAATTTTTATTTAGACAATGAAAAATGACCTCTGTAAACTCAAAGCGATCTTATTTTGGGGCTTTGGGCTTCTGGCAGATAAATCAATTGGGCCCTTGGGACAGCAAAGGAAAAACCTTTGCAGTAACTATGTCAGGACAACGCAATAGATTTGTTGTGAGGATGCAGTTGTGTTGAAGGTAGAATGCACTTAAAAATAAATATAATTTTATTTTCTATAAAATATTCAGGATTTGGATAGTAAGCTTTTCAGCTGCCACAAGAAAAAATATTTTTTTGTTTGATATAAACTTGGGAAAAAGCCTGATTTCTTCTGGGAAGGAGAAAGAGGAGGGAAGTGACTTGGGGGGATACAAAGGAAAGATGTTTTAACAATTAAATATTCAATTTCACAATAAAGAACTTATTAAACTCTATCTTCTCTATTTCTCTTTTAAAACAACAATTCTTTTTGCTGATATGAAAGTCTCTTATCTGAATACAAGGCCTTAATTTTATTCTTTTTTAAGGTCTCTTAATTTTAATTTAATTTTTTTTTAATGATTTAATTATTACCTAGCTAAGGCTATGTCTTCAACAGAGTATCACAACAGTTTTCACACCTATATGTAACCCTAAAGAACTTTTCAGATCTTCACAGCATGAACTTGCAGAACATATTTGCTCTGAAGAACAAGCGTAGCATTTTGCTGTGCATTCTCTACCTGTTTCATGCAGAGTGCAGCTACAGAGTGAAAAGTTATGCAGACATAAATTGCAAATTTGACAGGGGAGCAAATGAGGAAACAGATGCTTAACTAAAATGTATTGATGTGCAATTGTCAGTGAGTTGGTGGGTGTTGAATAACGCAGTTAAGATGCATCAATGAAGCCTTATTTCATCTTAAATAAAAACTAATGTAAATAGAATTGGAGAGTGTGATACAAAGTAATGAAAGGCAGATAAATGTGTGTGAAGCTATTGTCACCCCACCAGCTGCAGTCTGACATTTGTTTGTGCAAAACACCCACCCCTGGCAGTGGGCTCTCAAGCTGCCATAAAGAAGCAAGGTCTGTTGAGGAGGGGGTCTCATGGAACCAGCTTCCCATTAGGAGGCAGCTGAATTTGGAGGGGTGACAAGTTATGTAAGGTGTTTAGTAGTGGTAAATGCCACAGAAACCTTCATTACTATTCCCTTGGTTAAGGAAGGCATGACACAAGAGCAGGAAGAGTTTGCAAGTTTGATGGTTCTGTGTTACAGAAGCGGACTGAGGATTTACACCCTTTGTAGTGCTATTGCCTCAGTTTTAGTTTATATTCAAAAAAACACAGCTTCCTATTTCTCTCATATCTTTTTTTTTCCTCAGGAGCAAAACAGCTTCAGATAAAAATCTAAGAAATTAACACAAGTGCCTTTTACACCATAATGCTGCCATGTGACCACTTAGCTATCATCTACTTGTGTTTTGTTTTTTTTTCAGAATATAAAGTTAGCCACAAAGCAGCACTTACCTGGGTTTCTCAGTATCCTTCAGCCTACCAGTGACAATGGTGCCTTCTGTATCTCATTATCCCTGGGACAGAAAGATATGGGCTTGTAAATAAGGTATGAAATAATTTATCAGAATTATAACAATAACTCTGGACACAGAGTTCACATAACCCTGTGAACTGGACATACTCACATGTATTTACTATGAAAAAGTAAGCAGAATCTCCTTGCAGTGAATGAAACTGAAATGAAGAAAATTATCAGAAAAAAGGATCACTTACAGGTTTTTAATGCTACATTCACTGATGTCCCAATATATATTTTGCTATTACAGGAGGGGAGAAAGAGTTTTTGAGAATTTTTCCATTTTTTCTCCAGTTTGAAAACATTAAAATTGAGATTCAGTCCAAAATTCCACTTTTAAACAGAAGAATCTCTTTAGAAAGCCTGGGAGTGCAGTTAAACTGAACCAAAATGCATTCATTTTGATTTAGCTGATGTTCATCATGCTCGTCTCTCTTGCAAGACAAAGATATTCTGGAAGAGTGTCCCTCTGTTGTTTCATTTTTATCTTTGCCTATGAAACCAAGGGCAAAATTTATCCTTTTTGCTAAATAAATGTATGCTTATGACACCATGTGTGGTGACTGTGTGTGCAGGTGACTTGTTTTTGAGGCTAGTAGTCCAACTATTTTTGTTGTTTGAATCCCATGGGTTTCTGCTGTGTAGTCAAAGCATTTTGTGAACATTAGAGAATTGAGCCTTGCAGCTTTGCTTGCAGTAACACAGTGGTGGTCAGCACAGGCCCCTGAAACACTTCTGCCCTGTGAACAGGTTGGGTATGGTTCCCATGCTGGGCTTAGGCTGCAGGAAAAGCAGCTGGGCTCTGCTCACATGAAACATTAGTGCAAAATCAAATGTATGGCAAGATGAGAAAGCAAACGGGGAAAGATTGCTGGGAGAAACAGAGATGGCATCTTGGATACATTTTGCACATTCAGCTGGGCTGTGGGGAAGCAGTGTTCCTGGGGAGCCACCCTTACTGTTCTCCTCTGGGGCTTTTTTCCTTTTCTTCCTCTCCCTTTTCTCCTCTGAGATAAGTGTGTGAGTTTGCTGTAGGGCTTGCTGCGGGTTTGCTGTAGTTTTGCTGGTCTTTTTGAAATCAGCCATTTCCTAGAAGAGTGATTATTCTACTCATATTTCATAATTAGAAAATTTATGTTCCCTTACTCTTTCTGAGTGCTTTTTCATGGGGCCCAAAATTCCATTTCTGAAGGCATAACATCAATAAATACAGTAGTTAAGGATGACAGCAGAATGGAATTCTTGTGCTTGATGATTAGAACCTGGAAAGTCTTTCTAGACTTTAAATTATGGTCTGTAATGTTATTTAACTTGCTTGCAATCTGTAGTGAAGTTCCAGGCAAAAGAGCCGAAGACATTTGGCTCCATCCTGCTGGTCTGTCTGTGTCTTTTAGATTTTTTTTTCTGAAAACCTGGCCGATGTGCTGTAGCCTAAAACCAGAGCTTGTGCTAACACACGAGTTTACACTGATGCTAAGGACGTTTAGGTTTAACTGCATGCTGGTCTAATACAAAAGATTAATGTGGACCACAGCCTTAGAGATCCTTTTCCACTAAACCTTGTCAGCACTCCCATTTTAGTGCCTCTTTGTACCACAAGAAAAATGCTGAGGGCTGTTGGTATTAATGGCAATAAACCTCTTCAATGCCAAGGAGGTAATTCTACAAAGCTACCATCATCTATTTCTGAGTTTTGAACTAAGAACTAAAGAATATTTGGTAAATGGATTCTCTTTTCCAGTGGAAGCAGGGCACTATGTAACTGTAATGGCTACTGGGAAAATGCTTTCCAAGGAATTTTTGTCAAAAAAAAAACAACAACCCATAGCAGACTGTAACATCTAAAGCAGCAGGTAATTTCCTTTCTAAATTTTCCTACATAAACAATGTGGGCTGTAACAAAAAGAAAGAATTTGTCTGTTTGAACATTTGACTTTCTCATGAAAGATTTGCCTGAACTGGGCCCTCATGCTGGTTCATGTCCACATAACTCATCCTTTACAGTCATAGACTGATGTGACACAGGGTAATAGAAAGTGATGCATTGCCTGAATTTAAAGGAACACGGACTATTTCAGGATCGGCTGTGCAGTATGAGATCTGTATCAGATTTGAAACAAAGCTAACCAAGCAGACAGAGCAGTAAGATATCTATAGCATCCATTAATCAGTATATACTATGCTGTTGCTGGTTTCTTTTTTTCATTTTGGCTTTTCTGTGTGTGTTCACCATCTAACATTATTTGCTCAATGCCTTTTTAAAGAGAAGACAAATATACAAGGTTATTTGGGAAACCATTTACAAATCTTTTCTGCTTGCTGTTCTTTAATTTCAGGGCAAGAAATCATTCTTTTCTAACACAAATACCACACCAGAGTATCATCTGTATGTCTACATAAGCTTATAGTTGTCAAAACACAAAGAAGTCAGCATTTTTTGTTGTTGGATTGCGTTGTTCAAGTGTTCTTTCTGTATGTGAGTACGTGCACTTTCATGCCTTTATATTTGACAGGAGATAATGATGGCAGCGCCCACAGAGAACATTCCTACAAAACCTACCTTCCCCTTAGTTGGATAAAACAGTGATATTTGTTTAAATTTCCTTTTATATCAGTAAAATCCTTGGAATCCTAGATGCAAGTTCTTAGAGAAGCAACATAGCTCCTCATTGTTGAACGGCCAATGCAGTTTGCTGAGATGTATATCCTGATGAGATCTTAAGAAGTGAGTTTCTTTATAATCCATATGTTTCTGAGGAGCTAAAGCCACACTTTTTGCTAGGAAAATATTTTGTATTATTGTCCTCAGTTTTTCCCTCTGTAACCTACTTGGGAAAATGCACAGGAGTTCCAGGCACTCCGTACTTGTCTCCTGAAGGAGCAGCTACCAGTGTTGGTGCTCTGCTCTCTTTCCTCCAATAGCCAAGAGCTTACTTTGTCTTTGCATCAATTTGTCCTTTACCTTTGTTTTATCCAAGTTCAGTTGTACTACATCCAGATATTAGAAATCTCAGTAGAAATACTGTCTTCTGCTCTGATGGCCTTGGTGGAGAATACTTCAGTAGACTGCTTGTAGTAACAAGTCTGGTATTTTAAAAAAAAATAAGTAGAACTAGCTTTTTATTTTGAATCTGGTTAACTTGTAAGCTGTTTGTTAGAAATACCATGGAGGACAAAGTATTTTTCTGATACATTACAGAAAGCCTTACAAAGCATATATTTTTAAAAAATATTTTTGTCATCTGGTATGCCTTCCTTACATTTAGAAATTTCAAACTGTGCTTCCTCACTGTTCTGTTACCTTCTATCACCCCTCTCTCGGTATGGTATATGTTTTAAAATATTTCTCTGGGAAAGTTCTTATTAAGAGCACCTTAACAGTGTTAATCTTTATGTGTTGCTTCTGCCAAAGGACTAGGGTTGCCCAAATATGAACCAGAATAATATGAACCAGGTAATGCTCAACACGGTTTGTTTAAAAGAGCAGAACTTCCTTTTTTTTCAAAGTTGTCAAGTGTTGTCCATCGGAGACTTTGCATGTTAAGAACCTTTCTGCTGACATTATTGCAGTAGAAAGAGCACAATCCTTACACTTAACACAAGTTATGCATTTGTCAAATGAGCAAAGAGGTTGCGTGCCTTTAAAAAGTTTTTCTTAGCAATGTATTTCATATTTCCTTAAAAAAATTAATGCTACTTTTTCCATAGCATTGCTGTGACATTGTGTACTATAAAGTTTTAAAGGCAGACACCTTCTAGCAATAAGAACTTCAGAAGCAAAGCCTGCTGAAACCATCTGAACTGCTTCAAAAAGAGCATCCTCCTCTCAGGGATCAGCTATTTTTCCCAAGTTTGAAATTCTAACCTGGTAAATAGCATCAACAGGGGACTTTTCCCCCAACTCTTTTGGAGAACCCCACAGATATGAATATCTTCAAAGGAGGATCTGTTAAAAAATGTAACAGTCTTCAAAGGGGAAACACCACCCTCAGCAATCTGAAGTTCTTTAAAGTGGGAGCCCACCAGCACTATGAATCCTCAGAGGACTAACTCCCAGAGCACTGTGGAAATTTGTAAGAGAACAAGCCCTCTCTCCCAAATACCCAGTAGGCTATTATTTTCCTTTAAAAGGACTCTTACATGTGTACATTTATAATTACAGAAAGGGTCTTATTTAACCAGAGCCCTGTAGAACTCTCTTACTTTTAAAAACAAATATTGATTAAAAGAAAAGAATGACAGAGAAAAACAATTTGACTTTGCTATTTTCCTTTTTCTTTTATTTATACCTGATCTCAATATAATACACCAGTAACACTTGGCTCGTGCAGCTCTTTTGATCTCTGTAACTCGAAAGTATTCGAGAGTTAGGCAGAAATATTCTCTGAGCACAGTTATCCACTTGTACTGCTGGTTAACTGGGAGTCCAAATACTCTGGCAAGAAGCACATTCATCACCTCTGTAGCATTGCTGCATGTGTCCTTTCAAAAGGTATTTTCTCAAATAAATATTCAAGGGTTTGGGGTACTGGCCTCCACCCTCCTCCTCTGTGTAAGAATTTTACTGGGTAGGTGTAGCTAATGTGGGCATTAAAGCCATTTTCAGCTGCCAGATTGATTACCTTCCAGGCACACCATGAATGTCCAGATAAGCTGGGCAACGATGCAAGCTGCCTCCAGGAGAGGAGAGATGCTGAGGTGGCTTGGGCTACTCATGAACGTCCTTGGGTACCTTTCCAGATATGGATGTGTGCATGTCCTTCAAGCAGCAGGGGATTTATCATGGGCTGTTGGGAGGCAGAAGAGCCCTGTTTTGCTGAGGTAGAGAATGGCTTGTCTGACACAAGTGCCTTTGTCAAAGCCGGTAACTGAAGTCAGTTCACCAGAGTCCCCAAATCAGAAGAATAGTTGGGAGGTTTTTAGCATGTTTTTGCATCATCATTCAATAATACAACCAAGTAGAACAGAATTTTTCCTGTCCCCCAGGGTCTGTGAATGTATAACTCAAATGCTGAGATTTACTAGTAAAATTTCTGACTTGTTGAAGACAAGGAATAACTAAATGACAGGAATAACTAAATTTTACCTGCAGAAGCAAAAACATCATGCTCCATTCATGTATTTATTAGCTCCTTCTCTTTCACAATGCTGTGTGATTTATGGCTTCTGATGTAACTGTAAAATCTAAACCTCTCGTATCTTATGTTTAGTGATGTTTGATGGTTTGATTTCCTGCTACTAAGCTGATCCAAAAATGTGTGCCAAGAATATGATGCCTGATAGTAGCCTCATCTTCCACTATATGGAGGGAAAAAGTCTTTTGCAGCATATGATAAATATCTTTACACTTTGATGATAGAATAGCATGATATTTGTCTTTTTTTTTTTTTTTTCCTCACTGAAAATGGCATCTTCTATTTGGAATTTACTTAGATGTTTGGGACTGATACCAATAAATACATTTATCCCATCAGCAGACTAACTGTGTTTTGCTGTGAAGCACTGATAGTTGCAGCAGTGTGTGTATCCAGCAGCACCACTGGCTAAATCTACTTGCCAGAGTGAGGGTAAGAAGTGAACAGACAAGTCAAAGGATACTTTGACAGCTCTGGGCAGGCTGCAAGGAGTCTTTAACAAGTTAGAGGAATTTCCTTCTGTTCTGAGATCTGACAATTAGTCCCTCCATCCAGATGTGGCAATCTTTTGCTAACCTTTTTTTGCTAGCATTTATGCCAGGTGGGAGAATTTGATAAAAGAGAGATAACTATGTTCAGAGCAAGCTTTCCATTGCTGTAAAGCTCTCAAGGAGTCCAGGTGTCAGAAATGTGACTGTAGACACTGATGTAACTAATGCTTCTGCTTGTTAATTCCTGTGTTTGGGTATGAAACCTAAGAAAAAGGACAAAATTAGTGGAAGTTTAAACTACTTGCTGAGAAAATTTGTCCTCTGGATTCTGCTGAAACAAACTCTCTCGAAAAACAGAACACAAGTCATAACAAACCATAAGTTCAATGTGCAGTATGAAATGCTGTATTCCTTCTTGCTGGAATTATGTTGCATTCAATGGAGTTACATCCAAGACAAATACAATATAACCATATTGTTATTATTCACAGGAGCTGGGAGGAATTTTTTTTCCAGTGAATCTTACTTAGTCTTCATGATGCAAAATTTACAAAGCTATGACATAGGAGAACGGGGCAGAAAATGGCTGTACTACCTGCATTTTCCTATCTTATGTTAACTGCTAGTAGCACAGAAAACTTAAAAAATAATTTTGAACTGCAGAGAGTTTGTCAGTTTAAAACAAAAAAACCATCCTGTTTAAAAAATGAAATGTTTGAGGCACACTGCAATGCTCAAGCCCAAAAGGAAAACAGGAAGGCTCTAAGTTTCTTGAATCCCGTCCCAATTATATTTCATTTAATAACACTCAGTGAAATATCTGGTGGCAGGGGAAATGAAACTACATGATTTTATGGGATCATTCATCAAGAACTAATTGAAGCCTTCATACAGTTTAGTGCTGATAAAACACTGTAACAATAAACAATAACAAAATTCACCAGAGAAGGATTTGTTTTGCCGTGAGGAAAATGGTTCGGTTTCATCCTGGGGATTCCTGGTTAAAAGAGTCTCCAATTTAAAAAGGGATAAGTGCAGGCTCCTGTGCATAATGACAGAGTGGGAGCTGTGGCAAATGTATTAGTATTGCTCCAGTGGAGCTATTCTCATTGTAAGTATTTGCTATTGTGTGTGGCTGAGGCAGGATGCAGAACGACCAATAGGATTTTTTAAAGTTTGATTTTTTTTTTTAAGCAGTTCCCATGTAGTTTTATGAAAAGTAAATTACAGCTCCAGCACAAACAACTGCATTTCTGATTTCAAAGTTACTAACTAGTCTTAGTTTTATTGACTGCAGCAAAATTGTTCTGTCCTATATTTATTCACAGAATTAGGCTAGTCTTACAGTGATAGCTCTTTTTAACACAGGCTAGAGTGATATCTTGTCAATACTTATATCGTTGAGATAAAACATATTGTCTCTTTATTTCTGATCTATTTTCTCTGACCAGAATATTTTGGCAGTCCAGAAACACAAGGATTATGAAGAATGTATTAATTTTGCTTTTAAAAAATGAAATAATGAATATTTCATCAGTCTGCATCGGGAACCTGGGGAGGTTCCTAGGAAGGTGACACAATAATTCAGGGGTTCCAGACCTCACCAGGCTAACTCAAGCAAATAATTTCTGTTCTCATCTTGTCCTTCTTCTGCCTTTAATGTGCAAGTCCTTCTGGGATCAGGAAGTTTCATTCCTATTTTTTAAGCTAGAACTTCTTGAAGTACAGTAAAAACAAAATTATACTATAATAAATAACATTAATGAGGTACAATACTGGATAAGGGATTTTATTCTGGTTCATTCAGCAGGAAATCGCATGCTTTATGACATTCCAACTAAATCATCTTTCTGGATGATCCTGTCAGAGAAAGGAAGGAGAAACAATCATATTTTGCTAATTAAGTCTACTTTGTATTTTGTTTTTTGGGATTATTAAAAAATTATCCCTAGAAACACCCTCCTGAAATATTAGTGGTTGTTTTTTTGTTTGTTTGGCTGGTTTTTTTTTTTCCTTTTTGCTTTTGTTTTTTGGGATTTTTTTGTTCATTTTTAAAGAGAAATAGAAGGCTTAATATTTCAACAAATAATATTTGGGGTCTACCTTCCCTGTGTTTGGGGTATATTTTTCCTCTGAGATACACATGTACAGATCCTTGACCTTAAAGCAGTCACTTCTGTCATGCTCTGTGCTATCATGTTGGCCTTTAGTACAGCTGCATTTCTGGTTTTAGCTGTAAAAGCAATAAAAGGGGGCTCAATCAGACTGGGGATCCCCAGGCATGGTGCTTTACACCTGCTGGTGGGTAACTTTGATGAACCTTCATCACTCAGGCTGGGTGGGATTGCAACTGTAGAAGTGTAAATGCAAAACAAGCTTCAAGTTTTGGCCAGTCAAAGACCAGAATGAACTGAAACTACTTCCATACTGCAGAAGATGTCAATATACCCAGAATTCAGATATATTTAATCTGAACTTAAATCAGAGATGATATATAAATGAAGAAGACATATGAAGACACGATACAGCTATAGCTGACCAATCTTTATTTAATGGTAGATGCCTTTAGATCACTGGTATGCAGAATTTGAAAGAAGCCTATGCTTTCAGAGTGTTACATGTTATAAAATATTACTTTTCCATATAAGTTGAATTTATATTTATCAGAATATGGATATGTTTTCTGCATTTCATTTACCCCAATAAAGTTTATTAAAAATAATAATCTGATATTTCACATTACAGTAAAATAAAGAAGTTGTAAAGTATGGATATAGCTATTTCCTCTGGATATATAATTAAATAAAATGTTGCTTTCAGCAGTCAGCCAAAATTATATCTTTAGGATTGTCTTTTGCAATGATTTTAAGGTTTCTGAATGGTCACATATCCCAAGGATTTTGCACTTCTATTGTCTCATTAAAGTTTCCTTTTTCTCCTAACCTTTCAGTGCCTCTTTTATCTTCTTTCCATAGTTTCTGTATAAATACTCCCATCTTGGCCAGCACAGGCCCAAAGCCTTAAAACACAGGGCAGATTCTCACGTGGGAAGATGTACCAGGCACCATCAGCTGGGGACAGAGACAATGCAGTATTTGGCATTGTCTCTGGGGACTATTTGTGCTCTAATTGACTGATCTATAACACCTACCTCTTCCATTATTCATACCTAAATAAAGTAGGAATGGAATGAGCAGATGTGGCAGCCCTCACTACACCTGTCCTTTCCAGCTCCGCAGTTTGTGGCTGTGCCCATCTCCCAGCACAAGATTCAGAGGGATACAAATTCCTGTGCTGATCTGCCACAGGAACTTTGGCTGACAACTTCCATGTATATTTTGTTACTTTGCCAAAACTTCTGGAGGATAATCATGTATATCTTTGCGATATATTATTCTTATGTGTGGTGAGCAGACCTTTTCCTTGATTTCAGTGGGGCTTTTCCTAATATCACTCTGATTCCCACAGACAATCCATTCTTTATTAAAAGAGCACCCACAAGCCATCCAGGCTTGTCAACATCCGAATATTGCATATTTCTCAATCAGTATGTGCTCTGACATTTTTACTTTTAAATTCTACATGGCTAACTATATTTATTAAACTATCATCTAATTTTGTTTTAGTGCAAGAAGCTCACCTTTGGCTTTTGGAAATAGTCACCGTTTTCACTGAGTTGTAGGCTGGTTTTCAATTTGCCCAGAAATGTAATGTCTGTGAACTGATCACAGTTAAAGTAATGTTAGCAGGTAAAAGTAGAGAAAGATTTATTTTCACCTGGTATTATTTTCACAGACCTTTTTTATTTTTTAATCATGTGTTTGTTTATTAACACAAATTAGGAAATACATTTAAAAAAAACAAAACAAAAAGCTGCTCTGGGAACTTCTGTAAGCAGCATCAATAGTTTCCAATGGCCATTGCTGAGGCCACCACAGAATTTTTGCTACTATCCTTACCAGTATTTCACTGAGTAGCCTTAAATTTAAACTTTGATTCAGAAAAAGACATGTGGGCATATCATTAATTCCCACTGATGTAGACAGATGCCTAATTTGCAGGATATATTAGGAGTACCCAATTGCTTTAAATTGAACACAGGCTTAAATGCCTTGCTGAATAAACCCTTACCATTGAAATCGAACCATGGAAACAATTCAGCTGCACTGGAATCAGCCACATTTATCTATTATATAATGAATGGAAAGCTATCTGAAGGGTAGCAGTTGTGGCACTGATAATATAGGTGCTTGAGGAATGGAAGCGATTGCATCAAGATGTGCATGTATGTGCATTATTTTATGGGAAAAATAGGTGTAAAATTATATATAATGAGTAAAAATAGGATGCATTTTTGTGTAAACTCCTCTCATGCACAAAAATGAAACAGAGAGAAATCATTCTTTATTACTTCTCATCTACAGTTATTCCGATACTTCTAGGCTGGGAAATTAATATGGGAGCAATGCAAAAAGAAATTATCAAGTGGTTTATCTTTCTATATTATTAACAAATATAAGTGTGTATAATGCTTGCCATTTAAGCATTTTGAGTCACATGTAGTTGAAGCTCTGCATGTCTTACATGAACATACACTTTTAGCTGTTCCTAGCATGTGCTGTGCCTCCCTGACAGAACAGGGATAGAAATTTCAAGTATTTTACTCTTACCCCACCCTCAGCTTGGCAAGCTTAATCTATTCTAGCTTCTGCTGAGTGACTTTTTCAAGTGATTGATATTTCACAAGGAAAACACAGTACTCTGTATATGTTTTTACTCTCCAGGTCATGTTATTTAAAACATGGCAAGTTTTAAAACGCCTCAGAGTAATGCACATTTTCACCTTGGCTATCCTCCCATCCTTGCCAGATTCCTACGTGGCAAAAAGTCATCTTTACTATTTATTTTAAACATCAAATTGTATAAACTAGAAAAAACAAAAAACCTGAATATTAAGCACAGTGTATTATATTCATATCTCCTAAAATGGTCAGTACTGGAATTTAGGATTAAATGTACCTAACCTGACTTTCAATGCTTGCAGTAGCAGTGTCCATGTCCAAGTTCAGCACCCCAGATTCCTTTAGTGGCCTGGCACTTCCCTGTCAGTAGAGCTCTGATTTATGTTTAGGGATATACTTTTGGATATAACTAACCTCATATTATAAATATCTATATTTAGCCAGATAAAATCTACCTCTGGTACCTTAATTATATACTTTCATCACATACCTTTTTTACTCAAAGAGCTGTCTCTGGGTAAGCACTGATGCTGGTCTTACGGTGTTTCAGCTTCTACTTTGTGTGGCAGAAATAACAGTAATATTTGAGGTGGTAGAATAATAAGCAAGTCAAATAAAGAAAAGTCCTGCCATTACCTGGGATCAGAATGCCTCCTGCTCATTTGTCTGGGCTCCTTTCACAGAGGCTGTATCTGACTGTGCTCTTCGTCTTTCAAAGATAAACCAGAATGCTTAAAGACAGGAATGAAAAAAAGAGAAAAGACAGGAATAAAAGGCAGAAATAAAATACAGAAATAAAATACTGTGTTCCACAGTAGACAACATAAATGGAAAAACAAGACCAAACAGGCTTTCTTTCTTTCTTTCATTTCAGCAATTGTATCACAGCTAGAGGAAACTCTACAGTAGACAAATGGTTCAGAAAAACCTATGGTGTAAAACACTTCCCGCTTCCCTAAAAATTCCTTATAACATAATAAAATGCCAAAAGAAACCCCCATAACCCGAATATGCCAGAGGAAGAGAGAAGATCAAACATATCACCAAATTCCTAAGTGGTGAGGTAGGATATTAAAGAAAATGAAGATATTACGAAGCAAAAGAAAAAAACCTCGAACAGTAACTATGAGTGACCTGGGGAAAGCAATTCCTGCAGACATAAAATCTGGCAAATAGTTTAACCCTGAGAAAGTGAGCAGGACCCCAAAGCAGGCACCCAGCTCATCTCTTTGTTTTAAAGGGGGAGTCCACCCCCCTGTCTACCTTGGACCACTGCCACTTTCCAGGCCCTGGGAAAGTTGTAAAGACACAAAACTTATAGCTACTACACACCTTGAAGGCTCTTCCTGCATGTTTTTTTGCTGCCTAAAAACAACCAATCAGGAGGACTAACAACACCTAAAAAGTATTATGAAACAACAGGTACATTTCAAATCCTTCTAGAGACACCGTGACATCAAGTGCCCCAGACCTCTAAGTCCCACTCCCTTCTGCCTCAGCTGAGTGCTGTCTCTGTGCTACAAATTACCAGAGACAAGGAGGGTACAGTGGAAATACATGCATCCTTTTTCTGTTTGTTACACAGTCCCTTCCCTATTTCCAGTCTTAATTTTAACACGTTCCTTGACTTGTTAATCTGTTTGCGAGGCTACTCCAGCGTTTTACCAGATAACTAAAAAACAATCTCAGACGGAATAGTTTTAATTTCCAGTCTGAATTTATTTGTGACCAATTTGTAACCATCTAATTGTGTGCCTGCACTAAATGGGAGTTTTCCCATTGAGTGTAATTGGATCAGGCCCCAAACCGCAAAGACAGCTGCTCTTATTACGGCGTGGAAAACAGGCAGGGTCTGGGTGTTACTGCATAATGACAGCAGTAAATTATATTCCAAGGGCAAGATCAGAAGCTGGTGTAAATCAATACAACTCAACTGGCTTTTAAAAAGTTATATCAGTGTGTGCAAGCTGCTAGGTTTGCCCAAACATTTTCTCAGTAGATTTTAAAGCTCATCCTGCTGCATAATGCATGCTAGGGAATTACTTCCAGCAGCTTCTGCACCAAACCTAAACCATCTGACTGAACCCAGGCTTGTATTTCAGAAAGTCATCCAAACTTGATTTAGAGAGTGTGTATCACAGAGAATCTACCCCACTCCCAGAGACACTTTTCAAACATTTACTCTCCTTGTTCCTAAAGAAATCACTTTATTTTCTTCCTCACTAAAATGTCACATTCTAGCTAGATTCCCTAGCTCATTCTTCCTGATACATGTAATAGCCTATTCACTAAAATTTCCTCTTCTTATATTTGCAGGTCTGCAAAACTGTTGTTACACCCTTTAGTCTCCATGCTTGGTAGCATGTTGTTGATGAACAGTTGATGAAACTTTTATTTTATTTGGTCATTATTTCACAATTTTTCAATTCAAGCATTTTCTAAGGCCTTTCTAATTGTCCAAACTCACCACACTGGTTGCTTTACAGGATGAGCAGGTAGCTTCTGATGCAAAAACTTACATTCTGATATATTTAATTAGAATTAGAAAAAAATAATATTTGTTTGTTTCCTGGGAGAGAAAATGAAAAAGAACAAACAACAGCTGCATTAATTTAACTATGGCTCAGTGTGTTTGTAAGGAATGATATATGTAATGGAATTACTCTGTGGAACAGTCTCTGTTATTCCCTTTGAATATATAGAAACAATTCACTGATTTCTCCAAATCAGGTGGGGTTTTGAAAGGTGTGCAGCCACACTCCTTGAAGCTAGTTCTGAAAGTGTAATCAGTTTTGATTTACCTGAAGATAACAGTAAAATTCACTAATTTCAAATTACAGCAAATAAAAAGGAAGTTTTCCTGAAGGAAAAAATGCTATATTATTGTATGTGTATTTTGTGAGGACTTAAAGAATGCAGTTGCATATCTCAAAACACTGTCCCCATAAGATAAGCCACCACAGCAGAACTTGAGATAAGTGCAGGCAGCAACAGGAAGATGCTCATTCCAGGCCTGGTGAGGCAGATCTGGGTAATGCACCCCAGCAAAAATTCCCCCCATGGCAAACTGTGGGACAGGCAGTGAGTGCTTCTGCACAGACCATCTCAGGCTATGGGAACAGCCCCTACACCCTGTGGATACCCAGGACCAGACAGCACAGAAGTGGTGCCTCCAAAAGAGCTACTCTGGAACCCTGCCCCACTGAAGCCCAGGGTGAAGAAGGACCAGTGGGACACTGCAGGAATCCACATGGGATGATATCTATTACTTCTCTCTCACTCTCTTTAACCTCCCCTCCCCTATGTTCCTGACTCCTCCACCCCACTTTCTTTCTATCTCTGTAGCTCACATTAACTCTTAAATAAAATCTGTGCTCTTGACTTCAGCAATAAATAAAAATAAATAAATAAATAAGGAAAGAAACAAATAAATAAAAATTATCTTGTTTGCACCTTAATTCAGGCAGAATCACCCATTATAATCAGTTCCTAATATGTTTTCATAAAAGTGTTGTTGACTCTGTAAATAACTTCCATACTTGATATGTCTTTGAGTATGTTCTAAAGTTGACCAGGCTGTCTGCCCCAGCCTAATGCTATCTTGGTCTTCAATGCTGAGGAAGACAGTATAGTAGCAGTTTTAGCATCTGTCTAAAAAGGCTTTACTGGCCTGAGAGCAAAAGGAACTTCTACTCTGACAGTACAGCTAAGATGACAACTGCAATCCATGTACGTTCACTGTTACAAGGTTTTCAGCATCATGAACTATTTTGGAACATCTAAGAAGTTTAAAGAACATGAAGACTAGTAAGAAATAAATATATTTACAGTTTGGAAATGGAAGAAAGAGTTAAAAAAAGGTCAAATATGAAGAAAAACAATTAAACCAAAACATGTTCAACTGGATCATTAATGCATAATAAGCAATTAAAAGCTTGTATTTATTTAGTGCTGTGAGAATAATTTGAGTATAAGCCTTGTTAACTTCAGTTGTCCAAATCAAGGAGGATCTGTCAAGGAGGTTCTCATCAATCTTGTATAATGACTACAGAAGCATTTAGCTGATCTGAGGGGCACAGCTGGATTTTCATCCAACCCTTTCATTTGGAAGCTCTAATTTAACACTTAGAGGAAAACTCCTGTGTTGCTCTGTCAAACTTTGTCTGTATAAACATTTTTTTTTTTAAGAAGAATTCTCTTGGTAAATAAAATTTCAAAGTAAAAAGTATTACTAAAGGTATAGCTGTGCAAGTTACATTAATTTTGTAGCAGAGAAGGAAGCACCCCACAGAGATGGTTACACCAGACCACCTGGATAAGTCAGCCTTGCAATGATATGGAATAAGACTGAGATTAAACTACATCTTATGAAAAAGAGTAACAATATTAAGTTTACTCCCGAGATTGACATAAGAGTAACAAAATGCCACAGAACAATATGAAAAATACTGACAAAGATCCTGAAAACAGAATGTACTGGGCTATTCACAGCATGAATTAAAGAAGGGAGGAAGACAGAGATGCAGATTTTGAGTGTCTGCATACCAATTGTAAGTGCAAGATATGTGGGAGATAGAAAATTTAAAAGGATACCATGAAATAATTTCCATAATTAGAGTAAGAATGTAATCTGGTTCAGGGAATATAGGGAAAGGAATATAGGAAGTTAAGAAAATATTAGGAAGAAATAAGGGAGCATGGTACCTTTAGTAGAATAGTGTAGGGTATAAATACATTTGAAGTCCCTAGGTAAAAGAACCAGAATGCCATCTAAAGATCTGTAAGATACTACAGAACTCGAAAGGCATGGAAAAGGAAGATAATTTTGGTTTTGGTTTGGTAGTTTTATTTATTTGTCTGAAAAAATCCCCAAATTTTTATTACATCTTCCATGGGATTTGTTGCTCACTGGAAATTTGAGCAGCCTGAGTACATGTTGAGAAGGGAATGCACTAGGACCCTGAGTGTGAGGCAAGTTCTGTTGATGAACGTATTTTGATACGGGAAGTACAGAAAACATCAAGAAAGGAGGACTTTTAAATTCAGTTCTAAGGAGTTCAGAATTGAACCAAGAAATCTGGGAACAACTAACAAGGCAGCAGTTGTGCAGAAGGGTTTAAGAGTTATAAAAGCAGTCAGACATTGAACATGTGTTAATAACACATTGTCCCTCAAGCAAAAGCTCGAAACCTGTCTTGCAGTGTACGCCTGCTAATACACTTATTATGACAATAATAGTGTATATATACACTTATTCCCTGCAAAGCAAGGGAAAGATTTGTCTCTTCCTCTCTGCATCAGGCAGGCTCTTCTGCCCTTGGCACTGGGCAGGCTTCAGCTTCTGTGTGCTTGACATGGACCTTGTATTCCATAAAAATGTCAAAAAATTGAGGTCAAGAAGGATAATCAGATGTCCAGATTACTTGATAGAAGAGGAAGAAATACATTAGGTCTAAAAGGAAAAGAAAGGGATGGCAAGGAAGAATAATGATATCTATATTTGATGATATGAGATATTTCATGATTAAAAAAAAAGAAATAAAAAGGATTAAATAGTTTTCCAAGTCAGAGAGGCTAGGACAGGAAGTAACAAAACAGAATTGTGAAAAATCAGGTCTGGCATTAGTTAAACCATCCTACTAATAACGATCATCAGCAATGGGGAGAAGAGCATCTAGAAGGGTGATAGAGTCCAGTTACTTGAAGATCTTTTAGAATAGGCTAGCCATATACTTACTGAGGATAACAGATAGATAGTACTTGAGAAGAGATGAATTGAATGATTTCTTGATGTTCTCTCCAGTTCTGACTCTAGATTTGCTTATTCCTAACTATAAAGGTAGTAATTTCCAGGAAATTAGATTGATAAAACCAGAAAGAAATGTGTTCTACATAAAAATCAGTAGAGAAACATGGTCCAGAGAAACTTATTTACTTCAGCTGCAATTAAATATATTCTTCTAGTTAATTAAACTTCCAGTGATATTTCTGGTACTGGTATTATCTTTCTAATATTTAATGATTCCAAAGTTAGCATGTTTATACCTGTGAAAAAGAAATGCTTCACTTCTAGTGTAATATCTCCCTTGAAATTTTTAGCATCTTATATTTTCCATAAATTTTATTTACACACTTTTTCCCCTTCCAAAGCCTAGTGGGCAGTCTCCATTTTTCTTCTGGGTACTCATTTACTCTCCGTAAAATTATTAGTGAGATGTAAAAAATGTTCATTTTTATATCATATCTTAAAATTAGTTAATTGTATTTTTCTTGTAATACCTAACAATTAGTTAATTGTATTTTTCTTTGCCCAAGTACGAAGACTTTGGTTCATTTAATTATACACTTGACATCACCTGTATTTGCCATCACACATGGGTGCTGCAGGCAAGATTATGGAGACTAATATTTGTTTAGGTTAGGACAGACTAGGAAATAATCTTTATATGCAGCAAAATATTTTAAACATTTCCAAAATTTCTTATTTCTCATCAGCCTAAGTTTTCTTTTATTTCTTTGAATTTTTAATCTGTTCTTCCACTTGAAAAAATATTTTTTTCATCAAGAGTGGTGGAAGAGTCCTCACTGGACATATATAGAATATATAGAATATAAAGATGCAGGTCCCAAAATACCTGCTCTTTGCTTCCTGCCTCTGTCCTGATCAAAAGTTATCCTGTTCTCCAGAAGTGATTTTTTTCATTCAATCTTTTTTTGTGAGATGTCCAATAATTATTTCAAAAATACTAAAATATTTATTATAAATAAATAGTTTATAACAATTTGATACATCAGCAGACAATGTGGGAGACATCCTTCCAACAGTGCATCTATGTTCATGCCAAATGTAAGAATATAGTTCATACTCAGTCAAAATGTGAAAGGAGTAAGGTCAGGATAAGTATTTTCCTTGTAGTTGTCTCTGTTGGCTTTTAAAAAGTTTTATTTAGCTACATAGAGATCTGGTTGTTTATAGCTGTTGCATATTTATAAGTTCCTGGCTAGAATGTACAAAGTGTAAATTCTGGGATAGGTCATCCAAGAAATAGCGCATTTTTCTCTCTGTTTTTTCACATACAAAAGTAAAATTCAGACTACAGTATTTAAAAACAAATCCGAATTGCCAGAAAATATGATAGTTTTGGTACTGCAGAAAAAATCCTAACAAAATAAAAAACAATGAAATCCAAATCCATACCTTTTCTTCTTCATTATTCAGTCTTCATTATGATACCATATATATCCAGACCATTTTCACCATATGTTCTCTGACTTGTTGTCTTGTCTTTTGTCATTTTGGACTATCCAGTGACTTTCCCAGTGACAGCTGAAATACATAGGCTTAGGTTTCTTTCAAGAAGAGCTATATTGTTATAATTTTGTATGGCTGACATAAATATTTTTGATGGAATGGGTTATAGGAGCAATAGTCATTGCAATTTCTTACTGAAGTACATAAAACATGCAAGTTAAAATACTGCCAAGTTTTCTGGCCTCTTCTGCCTATAGAGAGGCACTGAACAGGCATCTGCTAAGGAGCATCACATCCTTGGTTACTAGCAAATATTTTTATTGGTATGTAAGTCATGTTAGAACTTCTGCTTTTACACTTTATGATACATAACTACAGCAGCACATATTCAGCGTGAGAGGAGCTTGTTCTGGAAAGCAGTGTTCTCCAGAAGGTTTCAAACACTGTCGTAGCAAATGCAGCTACCAGTGAAATGACAGCACAGAGCAATTTAGATAGATGACATCTCATACGAATACTCTGTTTAATATGAAACATAATAGTGTTCAAGGAAATTTATAAGGCTCTGCAGTACTTTTTATCAAAACTTTCAGGTTAAGAGATTCTGCTGCCATACCCTCTTTGTATTGACTATAAAATTAATGGATGGGATAGGAGTCCTGCTAAAATTTCATTAAAATTAATGTGACCCCAGGCTGGGTGATCCCACATTTGGAGGCTCCCTGACCTCAGAAGCTTACAGAGGTATTCTCTGTGTAGCCCCCATTCTTAGTAGAAATCTCTTGTTCAAAGCACTGAGGAAAAAAATATTGAAGAAATAAACTGCTCTCCTCTTCATCTCCTATTTTCAAGAGAAGGAGTGCAATCTAATCATAAAACATGTTTTTAAAGCAAATATTTTGCAATGTCACTATGCATTTTTAAGACATACTTTCAAAATGAGAATATTTAAAGGTTTCTGCAGACAAGAATGTTACCTAAGTGATAGATTTCCTATACTGAAAGGTTTTTTCATGTAAATTGCTCAGTAATTACATTTCAAAACTACATTGATTTCTTATATGTCAATACTTATTAGAGATTAAATGTCCAGTTCCTGTCAGGTAGGTGAGCATTTAAAGTTGGAGCACTTCTGAGAGATTGCTTTTTCAGTAAGGCTTAATTTTGGGATACTTTCCACTTCTTTTAAAAAGCTCTTTTTATCTTATGCCTCCCTTTGGCTAGTGGATATCTTTTCTCTTCATTTTCACTCCTCCACAGTGCTTTTTAGAAATGATTCAGTGAAGCAGCACCGGCCCCCTTGTACAAAATTCCCAGTGTACGTTAAGAATTTATCTTACTTCTGCTATGTGTTATAATTACAAGTTCCAATCAAAGTACATCTTTTGAGTTACAAGTTTGTGTCATCGCTTTAGTAGAAATGCAAATGTTATGTATTTAACATGCAAATGAAGTGAAATAAATATAATGCATGAAGTCTGTATTCCATCTCAGAAGTAATTGTAATGTGTAATAAGGGTTCGGCAGCCAGGTTTGACAAGAGAGAAGGCACAACAATTTTTATTTACTGCAAGAGCACTCATCTCTGTCTGACCTCTCCTGGTTCTGGTGACATTTAATGTAAATTTGGCACTCTGATTTCTATATGTGATGGCAGGCATAACTGTATTACTTTTGCTTTATTTCGCTGGCTTAGTCACAATCATTTTTACAACTTGATGCTTCTGCATACAGTAGTGAGTGTCTGTGTTTATGAACTACAGAATGGTTTTAAGTCAGAACAAATGTGTACTGTCTACCAGATGATGCTTTGTGAAAGTGCTAGAAATAGGATACTACCAAAATAATTCTTTATTTGGTATGTGTCTGAGCTTCTGGCACATCAGAAATTAGCTAAGGGTTCAACTGGGATGACTGTGCTCAAGAAGCACTAAAGGAGTCATCCTCCAGGTCTGGCTATTGAAACTCACTTGGACTGCTGGCCTCCAAAACACACTGTGGCAGTGGTTTCTGTAGTCTGCCTTGCTTTCCAGAAAACAGATTTGCCTTTTCTTTGTTTTATACCTGTTGTGAGCAATTTTATTGCTGAATGATGTCCCCCCCCCATTCACTTTCTTAAAAATAGTTTTTAAAAATTATTTTTACAGAATTTCATCAAAACCTTCTTTACCTTCTTGTTCATATTTTTGTTTTTATCTTTTTTTTTTCTAAATGTCAGACTCCAAGTTTGTTTTGTGTGATGAAATATTCCAATCTTCTCATCATCCTTTCAAGATTTCTGCATCAAAAGAAGGGGTGAGCATAAATTCACACATTATTTAAAATGCAAAATTACCTGGAATGCATACCAGCATGATTATATTAATTTGATGCAACCTCTGCAATCTACATGACTTGTGATGTAGTACAGCTAAGCTTCTTAATTACTGACTAGTTAAATATTGCAGGGATCTTTTTGCAAGCAAGTGAAATAAAGCATTGCCACTGTGCTTGCCTACATGTTTCTTCAAGGTTTCATTTGTAAATGACCCTAGGAACTGCATTGCTTGCTTGGTTTTTTGCAACTGTAGTCTACTCCTTACAGTAAGTTTGAGTTCAAATCAATCTGAAATTAAGTGAAAATAATCTTAAATTCTAATCAGATGTGCTTCAAATTTTGTTTGAAATGTTTTTGTTTTTTTGGTTTTTTTTTTGTTTGTTTGTTTGTTGTTGTTGTTGTTTTTTTCTTTCCAGTGCTGTTCTATTTCAGCCTTGCTCTGTTAGAACATTTCAGGATAAGTGATAGGCTATAGACCACATCACTACATCCATCAACTTAGTTAAAAAGTTCTGGTACCTTTTCAAAGGAAACCTAAGGTACCTAATCAAAGCAAAGTTTCACTGTCTAATATCAGTGAATATGAACATATATCTTTCTTTGGTACCTGCTATGTTTTAAAATAAATGACCAGGAGTAGGGAGAAGAAATAGGTCATGAAATCGAGAAAGTAATACTTATCTAATAAAGACTCTGCAAAATATAAGTTATATGTGTTACAAATATATGAAACAACAACAACAAAAAAGAATAGCTGAAATTCCCATAATCCAAAAGACAGTCAGAATCAAGGGAATGGTCATTTTATAATGGTGAGAGCAATAAATGGCCTATTGTGTATATTTATTTGTTAGGAGTAAACTCTTAAAAGCAATCTGCCATTTCACAGGAGGCAAGTGAAACCATTTCATTATCGCAGTAATGTAATTAGAAATCTCATAAGCAATCAAGCAGCCAAATTTTGCACCAGCTGTAAGCAACTGAAACAAAAAGTGACAAGTGGACCAGCAAGTAATGAATTACAATAACCCAGATGAGAAATAAAAGACAAACATATGAGTGTCTTGGCATCCCCAGGAGAAGTAGTGTCTATAGGCTGGAAATGATCCTGGGACAGTGATAAAATAGCTTCGTAACATCATTAATATAGAAACCAAAATAACAACTTAGAATAAAACCTAATTTTTTTTGCGAGAGCTGAGAATTTTGGGGAGTATATGGGTGTCAGAGAGAAAAGTCTAGAACTAGGAAATGAAGTATATAATCTCCATGGTTTGTAAAACTGATGAGAAGGGTTTTTTGCTTCTACCTACAAGAACGGTAAGAAAGTGGAATGATATCCAAACCTCCATAAGACTTTGTCCTGTTTGTAGAACATGGAGTTATAGAACATGTTGATCCAGGGCCCCTAGCCTTGGCTATATGCAATGTAGGCTGGATTGAGTCTGCAGCATGGATGGAAACAGATACCAGCTCTGGGATGACTGAAACTAAATGAAAAAAAGCCTATTCAGGGAATCTTAGCAAGTAAGTAATACATTTGTGTACTACTTTGGCATATCAGAAGCTGAAGCTAATCAGTCCAACAACAAAATAAAAGTGAGTGATCTTCATATGAGAGTAAAAGAATAGTAATTTCTGAAAATATAATTTCTTTAAAATATCATTTTTTACCTGAAATTGGTCCTGCAGGGCAATTATGACAGACAACCCCAAATATGGATGGATGAGTACCACCATCTGATTATTTTTTTAATTAAAGTATCTGTCAACAGCCACTCTTGGCAAACATGTTTAGGAAATTTCCATTTTCCATTGACTTCATAGGTCAAGTCCTGACCTTCCTGTGGGAAAAAAAATTTGTTCAGACATACAAAGCCTGAATGATATTAGTGTTTCAGTTTTCAAAGGAATTCAGGAGACTAAAAGAGCAAATTCATCAAACTGCAAGCCCTGAAAATGCAAAAGGAGCCTGAATTTCTGAGCATCTTTGAGCATATCTCTTGAGCCGTTATAATGCAGATAAGGAGCCCAGTGTGAGATGTGCAACAATAACTCTGCATTGTTCAATTTTCCTGAATGCCTGACAAGTATGTGTGTCTCTCTCTATACATTTATGTGCATGTGTCTGCAATGCTTGATCTAACATACTGTAAATGTTAATGGATAAAGAAAAATGCACTAACTGTAGCTAGCAGATGCTTTGTTGGTTTGTTAATACATTATAAGGAATAGCATCTGTAATGAGCTAAAACAAAAATACAAAGACATATAAATTATGAGGTGGGAGACCAATAAAAATGACACAAAAAGTGCCCTGGGCAACATGAAGCTCAAGAAGTACTAAATACTTAATCAAGCTTTAATGTAAATGTCCTCTGATTCAGCCTTCCAATGTTGCTCCTTTGGCTTAAGCTCAAACTTATTTTCTTTTTTTTTTCTTTTTTTTTTTTTTCTGGTTACAGCACATGTTGATTTGGAACTGGTAAGCTTTCAAAAGAGCCTTCATTTTCCAGGGTATAATCTTAGTCTCAAGGAGATAAATATTGTGGTGAGTTGTTAAGAATAAGTGTCATTTGGAAGGGATAAAAATGTTACAGGGAGGACATTTTTCAAGAATGGAAATGATTCTGCACGACATCACTTTGACATCCTCTAGCAAGAGAGGAACAACAGTTCTGGGATGGCATTCAAGAGCAAGTAAGCCATGTCTTAAAGAGCCAGGCATTTTAGATGGGAAACTTTTTCCTTTTGTGAAAGTGCTGGTTTTCTTCCTTAACTTCAGGCTTGTCACCCTCTCTTATAGAGGTGTGAAGTAACATAAACAGATTTTTTATTGCTGAATTGTCACAAAGGTTAGTTTTAGTCTTCCATTTAATTCACAGTGACTGAAATTCATTCTTTCAGAGACAGGAAGCATAGACTTGCATTGCTTAAAACCTTGATATGAGGGTGATTTGCACTCAGGCTGCTGATCAAAGGGAGATGTCCACATGTTGTTAATACATAACGACAGAGTTCTTAATGATGTATATTTCCTATGGTTGATCCAGGATTTCTTCCATGAATCCAAATCTCAGCATGTACTCTTTTCTTCAAATTCTGTCTTCCAGTAGTCCCAACAGGATGGATATGTTAATCTAAACCTCTAAACGTTTTTAGTCTTGAAAATGTCTGACCTATATACCATGTGCTTTATTTGTATTTAAGTGAATATGACAGTATATGTATATGTATATGTATAGGTATAGGTGTGTGTATTGTGTCTGCCCATGTATTATTTAGGCCTACTGAAAATGTAGATTTATATATGCTACTTTGGGTTGAGATATGTTACATTCATGCCAGCTGATTCCATGCTGTTACACCAACAGAAACCTGGTCTAAAGATTCAGTCTGTTATTCCCCTTGCCTACCCTTCCTCATATTGATATTGGAAAAATAGGAACACCAAGGCGTGGCCTAGAATTGCTTTTCACCCAGGGCTGATGGTGGTGTCCAATTCCACAATAATTTTGGAAAAAATTATTATGAAGTTACTGACTTTGACCTGTTTTCTCATTAATGTCTTTAAATGTCTCTTGCTAACTTCCCAAGAATAAACTTGTTATATAACATATTTTAATAAGTCATTTAAGTTGCTTTAGATGAAGCTCTGGGCTGTAGTTCAAGGCAGCTGGTTTGCAAGCCCTGTTGAAGAGACAAAACCAGTAGAAACTGTAGAGGGGAACCTGTCATCTATAATGCATATTAAAAAAAAAAAAAAGATTAAAATAAGGTAATATCAGATCTGTTTAATCTCAGGAATTCTTGACTTGCTTAAAAGCTTAAGACACACATACTAAATGTTCTTTTAAAAGGTGTGTCATTACTGTATGATTTTCATTTTCTGACATTAATTGATCCAGACTAACTGCCTTCTGCCAAATTTCAGTTTGAGAGATAGGGCCTAGTTTATTTATTAATTTATGACAAAACATCAAAAGTGCCCAGTGGGTTTCTGAAAGTGATGATCAATCATATCTAGTCCTAGATTATGAAGCTGATTTTATTCCCCTTCCTTCCTCCTCTCACCTACTATTTTTTAATTTCTTGAATGAACTGCATTTTGGTGACTGCCTGGAAGGTCTCTATATGAGCATACATAAAGTGCTACCACTTTCAGTGCATCCTCTCATCTCAGCTACAGAGCCAGACACATTGCAGACATACCAAGGACAGCATTTTTGGATACCACATAAATAAATACATACCATATATATCATATACCATAAAGTAAACTACTATATACACCATTTTGCTTTAATAACCTCACTTTTAAGAAGAAAAAACCTCATCAGCTCATCTTCAATGCAAAAAGTCTACTTATCAGTTTCCCCCCAAAAGTTTTTTAATCTATTTGTTAAGACCTTAAGACAGATGATTGTTTAAAAAATGCTGATAAAGAGGTAGTGAAAATTATTACATAACATAATGACTTTTATTTTTTTACATGGTATCTACAAATCGCATCCTAGGTTTCCCAAACTACTTATATCAGATGAATAAAAAATGAAGAAAATAAAGGGTTAAAATAAGATGACTGTGACAGATTTTCAGTTATGCATCCATCTGACTATTTAATGATAATCCAAGTCACTGAACTGAATTCTTACTGCTAAATGTTTGAATATTCTAAGTGATGATACAATTGACTGATAATAGAATAAGTCAGACAGAAAAGCAGAAGAAAGCCTTTATATCAGGGTTTAGCTTCATTGGGACAGGGTACTTCATCTTTTTGGATCTATTACTGAAGAAATGTGAATCATGCTTGTAACTAATACAGAACCCATACCTATATACAGTTCAAATATGCATGAAATTACTTATTTAAACAGATAAAGATAAGAAGAATAGATGAAAATTATGGAAAAGAGGGAAAAGGTTTTCATGGTTTACAGATAAATAACCAATAGAGCATTTAAGTGCTAAAGGTAGATGTTTTAGCAAAACTCTATCATAAAGTACAAGATTTGTAATTGAATTTTGAGCATGATAAAAGTCTTAATACATGACTTAGATGATCCACAGCAGGAATATGTACAGAAGAGTTTCTTACGTCAATGAATCTTACCTTCTTTTATTACAACAACATACTCCTTAATTTAGATCACAAATCTTTTGTAAAGGGGGCTATTTTTTTGCCTTGTCCCCTTGAAAGGCTGTTTCAAGATCTTGCTTCTTTAATAATTAGAAATTTCCTTCCAACGATTTCTGTTAGGAAAAAATATAAAAAGAAAATGAACCTTCAGAATTGGATTGATGTATAGATTAACCTAGAATATGGCAATGTAACAACTGATACTTTTCATGGGTAAAATAAGAAAGAACTCTTCAAAATATTTCTCTGATGCATAGACTTTCAGATGCAGTAGCACAAAATGAACCCATTGAACAAAATACGATGTGGTCAAACCTGAAAAAATAAGCAAATTCAGCATTCTGACCTGTGAAACTAAATGGAATTAGTGTGAACTTCAGTGTCAAGATGCCGGGTGTGACAGTTTGAAGGAATTTTTCCATGACTATCTAACGTAAAAGGCAAATCTAAACATCAGTAAATGCTTTGTAGAGATCAATAAAATTTGCTTATAAGTACTCAGAAGTGGTTTCATTTGAAATGTTCCATTAAGTCTTGCAGCTGAGATATTCACCTGCAAACTTATGTATGAATGACAGAGAGGGTCCACAGCACAACTGACACAGATGGCATGGCATAATATATAAATAAACGCTCACGTCTGCAGTAGATTTATTTACATATGGCACCCAAAGTGTGCAGAGGACGGAGCAGGAAGCTCAGTTCCCATCAGTGTCCTATGATACACAACTCAGATTTCATCACCGAGCCTCTGACTGACTAAGAGCATTAACAACCTACCAAGTCGTGTCCTAGCATGTCTTATTCTTGTCTGCATATGCAATAAATTTTATTTTAAAAATATCTTCTATTCAAAAAACAACGATATAACACTTTATAGAGGAAAAGGTATGACATGAGCATCACTGTACACTTATCTGTGGCTGTGAACTGGACCTTTTGGAGGCCCATGTCCAGGTTTATTAAAGTACAGGTCTTATTTTTAGCTGTTATTGTGAATTTTCTATCAGCGCTCTTTTTAGACATAGAAATGCTTTCAAAAAACCTTTTTGATGGAAGATATGTATTTTGTACAGAAACCCCACAATCTTTTTGTGCCAGAATTTCAAATACACAAACATAGCCCTTTGTTCATGTGATACAATTGCAGAAATTTTTGGACACTCTATTCATTCTTCGGACCTCCACAAGTCCACAGCTCTGATAATACACCTGATGCAGATGTTATTTACTCATTTCAACAACTTATTAAGGAAAAAAAACCCCTGGTCCATAATTGCAGCAGTGTTACTAGGGAGTAGTGGCTGGTAAGCAGAATGAAACACCCAAAACTCTACCTAAAGGGCAAAAAAGCAACATTTTTAATTTCAGGATAGTTTGATATTTAGCTGAAAAATTCCTCTTTCCTTGCATTTTTTTAGTCAACTGAGATGAAAATGATCCATTTGAACAGTAGAAAGAATGGAAAAGGGAATTATTTCTTAAATATACTATTTAAAATTTTACTGCTCATCTAAGTTTAAAAACCTGTTTTTGCATAGTCTAAAACTGATTAGCCTAAAGACTGTGCTTTATTTTCTGCAGACCCAGTGATATCCTGAGTAATGATAATAACTGATTTCTCAAAAAGTTTCCACGAGCAATGAGGGATTGCTTATCTGCATTGTTTTTTAGCACCCCTTTTTCTTGGTTTCTGTTCAGCATTGGTCTTGCATCAAGGCCAGCAGTGACTGTGCAAATTGCTAGAGAAGAACAGAAAATAGCTGCATTGCTGATGCCAGCATCCTCCTTCAAGAAGGACCTTTCACCTTCAAGAAGCACCTTTCAGGGATGAGAGCAATGGCTTTAAAATATAAAGTTTTGGACCTTTGGAGCAAAAATGAGTAAGTTTAAATGTTCTGCACATGCAAGTCAGGGTATGAAACGGATCAGTAACAACGGAGACTGCATTTGCCCGTCTTAATTATGGTTTTTAAATGCAATCTCTTTCACAGCCTTATTTTTTACAAATTTTCAAATTTGTAAGAATTGATAAGTTATCAGCCTTTAGCAAACCACCAATGCATTCATGTCTCTCTCAATTATACATAATTTCTTCTTGCTAAATCCCCTGTGTTTTATTTGAGAGTTGCCTTATTTATTGTGAGCCAATAATGCATTGAATTGTGTGTGCACTGGCATATTATCTTGTTGAACCATCCAATTAAATATGATAATGTTGAACATACTGACATAGTTAAACACTCAGGTGAATGAGCAATTCACTGTGAAGTGCAGAAATATTTAAAGTCATCTGTGTGCCTTCAAGCAATCTGTTTTACATAAAAGAACACTCCAGGAGTTGGAGAATGATACAGGTCTGAAAAGAAAAAAAAAATATTGAGATTTACAAAACACAGGCCTCATGGCTGTCAACTATGGCTTTTAAGAAGACTGAAACCCCAAAAGAAGTACAGAAGTGAAGCACACTACTTTATTGGGTGAGTAATAGACACAAAAGTAAGGTGCTAATTGTGCTCAGAATCATAACATGGAATAGCAGCATTATTGTGGCCTATGAATGTTTTCATTCTGGAGTAAAGTTACATTATATCTGATATGAACTTACATTTCTGGGAATACCCCACTGCAGAGATTTTCTGTGAGATTATGTAAAATCAATATGTCCCGAGGTGAAACTTTTGCATCTAAACCAATATAATTGTCCATTGAAAAATCTAGCTGTGAAACTTAAGGAGAAACTAGAGTTACATGCTCAGTACATGGAGTTTCAAAAGCCTATAACTAAATCACATCAAAACCAATTTTCTACAGAACACTCAAAAGCAGTTCTCCTTAGTGCTGTTTTCCTGCCAAATTTAAACTTTCAACCCCCAGCTGTTTTGGCTGTAGAATGATTACAAAAAAGTGTCATGGTAATTGTTTACTGTTAAGAGTGTCTTTTCTCATTTTTTACATGCTTGAAAAACCCTAACTTTTTTCTCCTTGAAACTTCAGAAAAGAATTGAAGAAAACTACACGCAAAGTAGAACAAATTAAAAAAAAAAAAAATCCTGAAAAAAAAGCCCAATGTACATTGGCCAAGAGTTGAAGTTTGAAAACTTCAGTCTGAGTTGAAAGGTTCAAGAATTACTGAATACTGATGTCATCAGGTTAGAATACAAGCCATTATTCAATTTGATACTCAGCTATTACTTCTATTGCTATTGATTATTTTACTACTGGAGGAGTGCTGGATGGAATTCAATTGACAGATGGTCACTAAGCATTCCAGGTGGAATGAAACAAAAACCACTGGCTCACTGGCTGCCTTTTTTATTTTTTTAATTTTTTTGGACAAATTTAAAGGTATCCCAAAGAGCTTAAAACAAACCATTTAAAATGGGACATACATTTCACTTTTACTCAAAACTGTGGGGAAAAAATCCCATTTAACTCTCAAAAAGGATTTATTTAAAGGTGCAAGTTCTATGATTATTTTATTACTTCTCGGAGAAACAAAATAAATCAGTAGTTTTAACACAAAATATGAAAGGAAGCATAATGTTTATAAGTACATGTTGAAATGCTTTATCCAAGTTTCATACTCAAAATGAAACCTCTGGTGAGGTAGGAGCCTATTCAAATAACATCAGCCAAGACGAAAGCATTGAGTTATTACTTGTCTGTTTGCCATATCATGTCACTTTTTCTCTAAAGAACTTTATGCAGCATCTTACATATAGGGCAAGACATCTTCATGTTCATCCAGCATTTCAAGGCAAACTCAAAACAGAGAAATAATTTAGTCTTAATACACAGTTTCCAAGACTCTAAAGGTAGATGTATTTATTTTCCAAACCTTTTTGTGTGTGTAATGGAAAACAACTTTTCTGCTACTGCACCACAACCCATTTTTTGACCATTTGGCCTTATATTAACATTTCTCTGACACTGAAGAAGACCTTTCTTCACTCCTTATTCAACAGTCCTTCTTGTACAATCTTTTTTAGTAATGCAGAACCTGAAAGTAGCCTGGGGCTAAGCATCTGCATATGCTTCAGTCTGAAAGTTGTACTGATCTCCAGGAATATGCTGACATCATTCACTCCATATATAACCCCTGCATAAGCATGATGGACAAAGGTTTCACATAAATACAGGCTGAAAACAAGTTTCCAAACAATCTTAGAGAAAACAAGTTTTCAAACAATCTTGGGAAAAGGATGCTTTCTGGAGGTGCTGGCAGGAAAAAAAACCCCAAAACAACAAATTTATTGAAATATTGCATAACTAAATGATTTGTACGATAGAGATCATGCCAACAAAGACTCTGCTTGTAAAATTAAGAGCTATTTCAATTAATGTTCACTTAACAAAGATTATGCAAAATGTATCATTAAAGCCCTTTGTATTGTGTTTTATAATTTATAATATCATAATGCCCAGGAGTCCTAGTCACATAGTAAAACACCACTGTGCATAGTATTGTGCAGCCAGGGAAAGAAACTGTGTTTTAACAGTAACTCTGATAAGTGTATGTTCTTGAGGTATGAATATATATTAACCAGTTAAAGCATTCAAACTTTTATGAATGGTGTGTTAGGCGGTCACCTCACACAGGAACCTAGGAATTACTATATTCAACCACACCAAGACCACACTAGTTTCAGAACTACATGCCCTAAAAGCATGTTATAAGAAGGAAAATGAAAAAGTCCTCTAAATTACAAAAAATAATAGCTACACATCTTTCCTTTATAATAATATTATTTTCATATTTACTTCATCTGAAATTGTGCCAATACTTTGACATCATCACATTCATTTCTGTGCTGTTATTTTACCTATTGTTACGTCCTATTTTTTTTAAAAAAAAATTGTTTACATGTATAACATTTGTGCTTAATGTCTTTGGCTTCAGTGCCTGCTAGCACTCAGGCTAACCCAATAGCCTAGGAAAGAGTTGAACTGGATATGCAGATAAATTAACAAGAGACATAGAGAGAAATTTAATTGACGGGCCTTAATTTCATTAGTTTACTACTGGAGGAAGGGCATAATAAGCTACAAATAGTGGCAGAATGCCAGGTATCAGTTTGGAGTCCAGTGCCAAGTCGGAAGTTCCTACCTTGGTAGATCTGTGATCAGTCTCTGTGAGCTACTCCTTTAGCTTTCAGATTAAATTTGCATTCTTGTGCCAGCTTCTCATACAAGAGGGTTACTATGCATGGATTCCAGATTTTTTCCATGCCATTTCAGACCAGCCAGCAGTATCAAAAAAGATTTTTTTTTCTGATCCCTAAATTGATGTTTAGATAGACTTACAGCACGACATAAGACTGGAAGAATGGAAATTTTGTTGTGATTTTTTAAAAAATATTATTAACCCAGTATTTATGTAACTATGTAAAAATACACCAGCAATTTAGAGAAGAGTGTGCAGTTTTGGGTCCCACAGCATTTGCTCCATGCAAAATATCTGAGGGAGCTCAATTTGTCCAGTGTGGAGAACAGGCAACTTCAGCAGCCTGACCAGCAGCCCCTGGTGTGCCCATGGAATGGAAAAAAGAAGACTAAGCCAGATCCTTCACAGCAGCACACTGGTTGGAGGATAAGAGACAAGGGCCCAAACAAATAAAGGAAGAAATAAAGAAAAGCATTTTCACCAAGAAGACAGTAAAATAATAAAATAGGCTGCCTGGAGAGCAGCCTCCAAGCTCCATCCTTGGAGGTTTTCATGACATGGTAAGACACAGCCAGCCTTAAGCAACCTGGCTTGACATCAGAGCTGGCCCTGCTGTGAGCTGAAGGCTGAGTTAGAAGTCTCCTGAGGTCTCTTCCAAAATGAATTTCCCTGTGGTGCTATGGCCCTTAACAGGATGCCTTTGAAGCATCAACCCATGCTAACAATCCCACTGAAAAGTGGCAGAACACAGATCTTATCCAATGCTTGGAGCTTAAAGAGCCAAACAGCATAGGATAATACTAAAAGGTATATAATATTATTATATTACCTATATAATTTTATTTTTCTAATAATGACACTTCTTCAGAGGAATTGTGCCAAGGATGGGGGCAGGATAGGCAGACACATCTACTTTGTGTGTAGATACAGCCACTTTTCTAGAGCTAGTTCTGCTGTCTTTGACCCAGTGCTTTGACACATTGGTCAGTGTGGGTACATCTGAAAAAAAAAAAGGAGATTTTTGAAGTTATATGTTAGTCACCCAGTTCTTTGAATTTCAAGGAACAAAGTACACAAAAATCTGCATTTTGACCCTCTGAGAAACTCATATAGATGCTCTTATGCTTCTGAGGCATTTAGAAAGAACAATAACATTACACTTTCAGGTAAAAAAGTTTCTATGGTATGTTTGAATTAGGCATACTGCATTATAAATTAAGCAAGTATGATAGGGGAGTACATACATTCATTCATAAATAATAATAACAAAGTATTGGTTTGAGTTAATTTTTAATTTAAAATTAAAGAAAGCATTGTTTATTGGTTTTACTGCCAGAAACTAATTTTTGGTGCTGTGGAATGTTGTACAAAAATGCATTTTCAAGAACAGTTATTTGGACTTGATTCTTCTCCCTGGAACTTCAGAAAGGACCATCTTCCTGCCTGATGATGATTAGCACAGATTCTATTTTTCTACTTGAAGAGAACCATTATTGCACCTTTACAGACTGTTTCACAGTCTATTGCAAGCAAGTATTGTGTACCAAAAAAACAAGGCAGATGTAACATAGAAGAACCCAGAATTAACTTCAACAGATATGCAAATATACTTTGATAGGAAACAGGTTCCAGCTTCTTTTGTCTTGTTTTTCACTTCTCTTTTTTCTTTACTCCATGCTGCAGTGTTGGCTCATGGATAGCGAGATGCAAAGTGAGACTGACATGTTGGACACATGGATATCAAGAATGTGGTTTCCTTAGCAACAGTAACCACATAAAAGGTCTCAGAACTTACTCATGGGACATTTCAGTTTTTCATATAAAATGAATACTGGTGGTGAATATGATTGGTTCAATAGTACAGTGAAAGTATCACAGAACTGTAAAGTAATAAAGTATTAGACTTTTCTATTCTCTGAAACCAGATACCACAAAAGAATATTGTCTGTGTACCATGGAGAAGAGAATCTCAAGAACATGAGAGGCATTAAATCCAGCAAAATTTTAGTACTTTGAAAATTTTGTAATTATTTACTGTAAGTTTTAGCTAAAATTACAAATATATGGTCCATGTCAGCAAGAAGTGAAACGGCATCAAAATCTACTGGCAATCAAACTGACTCAGATTAAAGCATGGCACAAAAGAAAGATATATCTCAAAATTTTGGTCTGGAATT